>NC_086448.1:636773437-637073437 GCF_028390025.1 Pseudophryne corroboree
ACGCCGATACCGCAAGGTGCGCGGGTCGCACTTATTAATTACCCAATAGTGACTTTATTCAACCAAGTGGATGTAACTTTGGGCGACAGGCTCATATCACAATCCAACAATCTTTACGCATACCGCGCGTACATTGAGACTATATTGAATTACAGCTCGGATGCATTGTCAACAAAACACACAACAGGATTATTTTACAAAGATGCGGATGGTGAATTTAACAACACGGCGCTGGACGGGCCGAATACGGGTTTCAAAAAACGAGCAGGTGCAACAGCGCAGAGTCGCACTGTTGAACTGCTAGGCCCGCTTCACTGCGACCTTTTCCATCAACATAAACTAATTTTAAACGCCGTTGATCTGAAGATTAAACTAACCAGAAACAAAGACGCATTCTGCTTAATGTCGTCTGAGGCGGATGCCTTTAAAATACAGATCACAGCTGCATCCCTGTTCGTGAAAAGAGTTCAGGTCTCACCGGCCGTGCGGATTGGGCACGCGCAGGCTCTGTTAAACGGTAACGCGAAATACGCGATTGACCACGTTGGGATGAAAATCTACAGCGTACCAACAGGCAGTAGAGTATTTAATCTAGAAAATTTATTTTTAGGACAAGTGCCGAAAACAGTTATAGCCGGTTTCGTGGATAACGAATCATTTTCAGGAATCCATAACCGGAACCCCCTGTGCTTTGAACATAAAAATGTAAGTTTTGCGTCCCTTTATCTGGATGGAACGCCGCACCCCGCCAAGCCATTTCAACCCGACTTTGAAAGCGGTAATGCTGTAAGAGAGTATATGTCACTCATACAGATCACAAATAAGCAGAAATCTGACAATGGTATACTGATTGACCGCGAAGAGTACCTCAGGGGCTACACGCTATTTGCTTTTGACCTTTCACCAGAACAGGAGTGTGGAGAACACCTTTCCCTGATAAGAACAGGCAATCTACGTGCCGAATTCCGCTTTGCAGAAGCGTTGGACCGGACAGTCAATGTGATAATATACGCTCTATTTGATAACATCATCGAGATTAATCAAAGGCGCGATGTGCTGTACGATTATCTATAAATGAAATAAACTAACACTACGCTGCTGAAAAAATGAACACATTACAGATAAACTGTATTCTGTACGCCGTGCAAAGCACAAGGCATATTTTTAAAGGAACGTATCCGTGCGATATGTTACCGGTCAGTAAACTGTCGCAATATCCCTGCGCGTTTGTAATCAATACGCATAGCAGCGGGCAGCCGGGTGAGCACTGGTTGGCTGCTTATTTTAACGAACAGCGTGAATGTTACTTTTTTGATTCTTACGGGTTAGCCCCTGACAGCCCCCTATTCCCAAAAGCAATAATACATTTTTTAAACTTGAATTCAAAAAGTGTTTATCACCAAAATAAGCAGTTGCAAAATTTTAACAGTACCGTTTGCGGTCAATATTGCATATACTTTATATTTTACATGTGTAAAAAATACAAATATGTGGATGTACTGGCCCGTTTTAGTGATGACACAAAACGTAATGATTGTTTTGTTTCAAATTTTGTAAGACGACTCCCAAGAAGCCATTGTCTGAGTCATTATGCATATAGATATATACAGAATTGTGTAACTTGTAACCAACGCTGTGCGTGAAGCGTTTTATGTACAACGTGTCATAACTATGGCACGTTGTACATAAAACGTTTCACGCACAACGCTGTGTGTGAAGCGTGTTACGCACAACGTTGTATTGTTTGTGTAACTTGTAATCAACATTCTGTTTGATACGTTTTATGTACAACGCATCATATCTATGATGTTTTTCTAATAAACAACGTTGTTTATTAAACTTTATATCGCGTGCTTGAAATTTCTTCCGTTTACAGCAATAGAAACAAAGAACAAAACGTTGTTTTATAAAGCATAAGCATATTTTATTGATATATGTATATATATATATATATAACACGGTAAAGAAGCATTTAAAACATTACATAAAATATTATTGACATAAGTTAAACATTGTGGCGCAAAATACCAACACAAAATACAGTGTATAAAAATATTATAAATTAGTTATATGTTATAGTTTCAGCCACTGTGAATCCTGAAATAGATTTACGGATCTTTTCCTAGGCAGTAAGTAACCGTGCGGTGTTGTTAAGCCTGGGGGACTTAAAACATTTATTCGACCTTTGTTAAGGGTTTGTAACGACATGGGCGATGTCACAGCGCCATCAGAGTCATCCTGCTTCTCAGCTTTTAATCGTTCTAAACACATTCTATTTGCCGCATTGGCTATGACGGTTGAGGGAATATTCAATTCAGACATTGCCCGCATAAATTCAGGCCACCCATTCGGTATATTACGGATCGACACACCGTTACTTTGCGTGATGCTTCTTATTAAATCTAACATGTTGGAACCAGGCACAGTGACGCCTTTGTACAGAAACTCCCCTTTACTGTTCCAGTCTGTGATGTGTTTAGAGCGTGTCATTTTACTCAATAGTATTTCACAGTTTTTCTTATACCGGTCATTAACACCGCTCAAAAGCTCATGATAAACAGCATCGGGTGCAATAGGCTGTGTCGTATTATTTGATTCATCGACAGATTTTGCAACGGGTGATAAAAGAGCTAAAGTTGACATTTCACTATCAGCCTGTTTACTCAACACCATGTATCTCTGCAACAACATTGTATATAGCTTTGCTTTTTCATATTCTGATAAATCATTATTCTGTAGTATTTTCACGATCTCTACATCTAGACCATGCGTTGCTGTTTTACGTATGTCGTCGCTGTTCGGTTTATTATGTAAACGGTCTATCTGATTCTGAGGTACCAGATACATTTTCTCAGCGTACTCCATCAGCGATTAGACAATAGTCCTGTAATTAGTGGTATAGCAAAACCAAGCAGCGAACCGATAAAACCACCCGACTGTTTAACCAACCTCTTCTTTTTTCCAATGGCACATTTCTTATTACAAAGTGATTTTATAAGCGCTCGCTTCTTTTTAAGGTAGTTCAACTGTCGTTGAGACAGCGGTATTTTACCTTTAAGCGTGTTGAGCGCTATCTCACAAATAGCCGTGACTAAATCGTTTGAAGCGTTGGATAAAATAGCATTTCTTTGGAATGGTGTTGCTTTAATTAACGTTTTTAAAAGCACCCAATTACGTCTTATCCGCCCCGACATGTTCACCGTTGTTAGAATGACAACAAATGACTAAAGGTTGTACGGTTATAGCTTTATAGAACCACGCTTCTTAATGACAAAAGCGACAGGCGTGTCTGGTGGGAATAAGCCGCTTCGTAAACGATAATCGTCAAGAGCGTTGTTTCTTAAATCAACCAGTAAATAACCATAAGGGGCAGCCGTCGCGGATTCATAGGCTTCGAGAAAAAAACGATGTTTCGATGGGTACATTTGTCTAGCCAGAATGCCCACCTGCATTTTATCCCTGGGGTTTTTGAACAGGACCATATATTTTGTGTTTAAATGTATAGTTCTGCTCTTTTTACCTTGACAAAATATGTTTTGGACAAGGTACAGGATACTGAGATTACGATGGTGTACATACTTTGTGAAAGCTTTCTCAACCTCAGAATTATTACTTGCCGCGTCCATCAAATCATCAATCACTGTTAAATTAATCTTATCAGGGGGAAAAAGTTGATCATCGCTAAAAGACTCTGGTAAGCCCTCTATAAAACGCGTACCGGGGTAATCACACAGAAGTTGGTCGTATATAGGCTGCCAACAGGTGTAAAACCAAACAACATTATCAGGTACATGAGTCATATGTGTTGCAGCGTGTTGCAACAGCGTTTTCTCAAAATAACTTTTACCCGAATTGGACGGACCTGCTAAAATACATGAGAAAGGGTGCTGAAATCTGGTGTCCATCTTAATAGCCGAACGGCAGTGTTGTGAAGTTGTCCGTAAGAGACCGTTTAGTATAAACACACCTTTGCGTCTTCTGCAAAGTACGCGTCTCTATCTGCCAGCACTTTTTCACATGTACTATATCGGGTTGACGGATCACAACCTTTTTCTGGTCATCGCCTTCGGGGTTTAAAGGATAATCTAAGACCAGTTCTTTCAGGCTGTCAAAGTTAACGTGCTGCGCATTATCAACATTGAGCGTTATACCTTTAACTTTTAAACAGGTCTTTCCGTTGTTTAGTCGATAGCCGTATGACTTGGGACCGGCTGAGACAAATTCTGTTATATGGGTGCCTGTGGGTAGTTCGCTGGTCAACTCGCCTAAATAATCACCCAATGGCGGACACCAGTCACCGGGTCTACTGACAAAAATTACAGAATCTGTGTCGTGAAAAAGACATCTATCTTGTAATCTATACAGTAGTTTGTACAGTTCAACACGTGCATAAGCCGTTGTAAAGATGGCTATAGTTACATTTGAAATTGCGCCCCTGGTGTAATGATCTTTGGCATACTTCCAATTTACCATAACTGTATCATCGTCAACAAAGTCCAAAGCGGACACGTCATAGTACGGTAAGAACGCGTATTCAAAAAGTTTGTCGGGATCGGTCACTAGACACGTATTGGGCATGTTGCTACGTTGACCAAATTTACCCCATAAGGAATTTAAAAACAATTTTGAAATTTGTCTTTTAGCGGGATTGATTTCTATGTGATCGGGTCGTAAAGACACGCCTTCATTTTTTTGATAGGCGTCTAAATACTCTTGGCGTTTCTCGGCGTCTGTACACCATTCGGGATAACCAGAGGCCTCTTGTTTATCCCTGAGGTGCGTTTTAATGTAACCTGAAAACAATTTGTCAGAGCTCTCATCAAAATGCCACACCTCATAGATTTTACACAGCATGTACCCCATTTCTACAGCCAAGTTTAGTTCCACGGTACACCATGTACCGATGAGTGCACGTTTTTCTGAATCATGAACGCACGGCTCAGTCTGTCCAGACTCAGCGCATGTGCGACATAATGGAAACATTAACTTGCCACCCATTTTAACCGGCAGAACCGGAAAAAATAGGCCACGAGGCGGGTAAACTTTAACCCTGGCAAAACCAAAATACTTTGTGACATCACCAAAGTCCTTATAAATAATGCGTGGGTGCTGTATAGGATACGTTTTGGTTTTGTTAACATATGGGTACAAACTGGTGAAATCAAAATAGTGAATTTTTTCATCACAGCCTGTTTTGTGATACAGCTTTATGGCGTTTGTGCGCCCGCCATAAAGAGCATCACGCGGCTCCAAGGGTTCGGGTAATTCTTTGCCCTTCAGAAAAGCCTGTAGATCCGCATCAGAATCTAGCATAGACTTCCATTCACAATCCCAGATTTCACGTATCTGAAATCCACAACGTTTAAGGTAGTGCAACTTTACCTGCGTCTTGTGGTGTAATTGACCGTAGGTCGTTTTAGTCAGTTTGTTTTTATCATCGGCGTTGTAACAAGCACCACAGCCGTGATAAAAACAACCTTGGAATTCAAATGCAGTGGGTGTTCCGTTAATCACGGCGTAACCATCCAGGCTGTATTTACCAACTTTCTTCTCGCCCCCTTGTAAAGCGTGTCTTATACTCACACCTTCTTTGTGTTCTATGTACATTAACCACTGTATGGCTGGCGTTGAGTAACGCTTCTGAGTCTTGTGATAGTTATCACCCGGTACAAGGGCCAGTGTCTTTTCCTGTAAAAATTTACAACGGTACATGGCCATGCATACGGAAGCCAACGTGACTAATTGAAAAGCTTCGATGTGACGTTTAACCACAACCTTTTTTTCTTTTCTTTGTTATTAGAAATTCCTGTTCTGTCATGGCTATAACAGCCGATCTGAAAGCATCACAAGCTTTTTGTAATATTTTCACATCTTCTTTACAATATCGTACAAGCTCTTTTTGAAAGTTAAACGGTTTGTGTACATGCTGTTTATACCAGGCTGTAAACTCAGATAATTCATCAGGCATCATCTATTGTGGACCAAAATACTCTATTGATGGCATAGCGCCTATGTAATTTTGGTTATCAGCTGTGTTAAAAAAATGTGGGAAATAACCTTTGGTACCGTCAAACCCCATCGCCTTTGGTAACTTGCTAAGCCGCATGGGTAAAAAATTTAAAGAGTCGATAAATCTTATCTTCAAATCTTTTACCGTGATGCACATTATGTTGCCGCCTCTATATAATAATTCCATCTTTAATTTCTCCTCAATCAGCTGGCGCAGCACAAAATACGCATCATAGCGACCTGCATTATGGGCTATGAATGTGTAATGCTCAAATTTTGGTTTCATGAACGTCTTTACAAAGTCTTCGATACACGCAACACCCTTAAACTCCCAGTCTTTCTCCCCCGTTAATGTTAAAGCGTAACAGTAGTTTGGTATGTGCACACCTGTCTCCTGCATACACTCAAAATCATAAAAGATGTATTTCTTTGTGGGCTCTTCCGGCTTGATGGTTTGTATATAGCACAAATGGTTCGAAAACCCATCAACGAACACCTTACTAATGGGGCACTTTAGGCCTCGGCAGTTATGATCTGTTCGCCTGTAGAGACAACACTTGTCACAATATACATGTTCAAGACAGGATATTTTGTGATCAAGAGCTAAAGCTTTGTGTAGCTCTAAACACTCGTTTGATCGACAAAATACCCTACACACCGAACACCTTAAAGCCGTCACACCATCGTCAATACAATCCGGCCTGTGACAAGCCTTACAAAAGAAAAGACAATCGTGATTATTTCTATGATGGTAAGCGCTATGACAACGGATGCAATAATATCGGGCTCCAAGAAACGCTTTGATATCGAGTATCCCATAAAAGTGACAATCGTGATATAGCACAAACAGCGTGTCTTTGTAACGACTGTCCGTACTGTAGTATTTCCAATCCCCTTGACTGTAATAGAGGAGGTTGATCGAAACATTTAAATAATTTTCAAAAATTGCAACATCGCTAAAGCTGACCGCTTTATCAAGCGGCAGATTCAAAGCTTTATGTAGTTGGATCGCTCTCTCCTGTATTACATGATCATTGGCATTGTTACCTTTATCCAGAAGTTTACAGACACTAGCGGCCAAACACAGGTTATTACCTATGCGTCTGAAGTCATAGAGATATCTCTTTCTTTTATTTATTATTAAACTTTGGGGCAGGCGTTGTTAACTCCTACCAGTCAAACCAGATCCTGACCTGTTTCTAAAAATACTGATCACAAATCTTAAGCCGTTACTTTGAAGCGTGTTTGTAATCTGATTCAAAAAACTGGCAGCGTCTAATGTTTCTTGCGGCTTACGATGCGAATAGATGGCGTTGTGTAACCCACCCCCCTCCAATCTAAGCTGAACGCGGTCGGCAGGATCCACGCCCGCAAGGACACCATCGAGCATGGCCTGTATAGCCGTATGAATGGCTCGAACCCCCTCTACAAATGATGTAACCCTGTCCAAATTAACAAACCGATAGTGATTGTGGTACTCAACGGCTCTGAAATACGGTCGTTGTCGTTCATAACAGTTAATCGCCTCCAAGTATACATGTTGCCGACCTTCGTCATTACCGGGTGACTCAACACTGCCTGCATCATCATATATGGGGCTTGCAATGCGCTCAATATTGTCAGTCTGTGATTCGTCATTCGGTAAAGCTTGGGGTGGCGATTGATCTAAATCTACATACATCGCACTCTGCTTCCCGCCTACCACATGTTCCCTGTGCCGCTTGCGCTTTCTCAATCTGGTTAATGTTGTTACAGCCTGTTTCACCTTTGCACGTCGGAATAACTGTGAGATCTCGTATGTTAAACAAGGTTTAATTTGTGTTTTTTTTTTACAGGCATTTAAATTTAAAACACGTTTCAAACCATTGCCTAGCATGCCTAGTCACGGCTCAGTTTCATTTATTTCTGCAAAATGATGTATGTTGGCTTTAATAAATTCAGTTGTCTTAACCGACCGATCTATGTATTTTGACATGACATTCATATACGTCTCAACAACTTCTTTAACAATGTCTTGTTTACATTTACAACCGTGGCTCACACCTTTAATGTGTTTTAACAAATATCCGGCTTTTACACCCATGTTCTCAACATCTTCCCGTATCTTACCCAACAATGCGTAAAATTGTATTTCAGCGTCTTGGCCTAATTGTTCTGAATTTTGACATTCATCAACTATGTCGGGCTCTATCCCTCGCGCCGGTGCACAAGCATCAGCCGATGCGTGTACCATGGCTGTCGTTGTAAAAATATTGGGGATTGATGTTACACAATCAACCGTTGTAGTATTACCAGGTATTCCTGCAACGGCTGATAATACTTCATCAGAACTATTCTGCGGTTCTTGTGTCGTTGACTCTACACAGTTTGTAATAAGCTCTTGCCCATTTATGTCATCAATATCTGATATCACAGGATTACCAGCTATGTGTCTTGTTTCAGAGCAATCCTGTGTATCAGGAATAGTGATGACATCGGATTGTGACAACTGCTTAACATTACTTCTTGAGTTAATATTTGATAACAAACCAATGCCTGCTATGTGCCTTGTTTCTGTTTCAGAACAAACCTGTGTATCTGGAATTGTGATTACCGCTGATTGCTGCAATTGCTTAACATTACTTCTTGAGAGACGCGATGCCCTCTTAACCTTTACAGTCTTTGTATTACCAGCGACATCCCGGTCTGCAGTGTTAAACGCTGTGTGTTTTGATGTTACAGCAACATCATTACTTACGCATGATACAGTTTGTAACGCGATCCTTCTCCGTTGCGGCTTATCATTTTCGGAATATGACAATTTTCTTTTCAGATCTGTAAATGCTGAATTATGACTTCTCTCATTCGTTCTTGGTCGAGCAGGCCTTCGTTTGTTCGGGTTGATACAACCGTTATGCTCCACCATAACCGATGACCTAGCAACGTCCTTTAGGCTGTTATGTACAATTGACGGCGTTACGAATTGATGGTTCTCCGTTTCAGCGGCTGCTGTGCGTTTTGATGTTTTCCCGCTTGTACTAGGCCTGTGTATTTGCGCGCCGGTATCACGGCCTGTTGGTATCGTAGGATCATATCGCCTTGCTACAGCATCATCTGTAATACATATATTATAAAATAAATATAAACGCCGATGCACGTAAATCAACATTTAAATCACAGCATAACAATATACCATATAACTGTGTTTGATTACACACCTGCTGTTGCGAAATGAAGGATCTCCGTTTCAGCTGCGGCTGTGCGTTTTGATGTTTTCCCGCTTGTACTAGGCCTGTGTATTTGCGCGACGGTATCACGGCCTGTTGGTATCGTAGGATCATATCGCCTTGCTACAGCATCATCTGTAATACATATATTATAAAATAAATATAAACGCCGATGCACGTAAATCAACATTTAAATCACAGCATAACAATATACCATATAACTGTGTTTGATTACACACCTGCTGTTGCGAAATGATGGATCTCCGTTTCAGCTGCGGCTGTGCATTTTGATGTTTTCCCGCTTGTACTAGGCCTGTGTATTTGCGCGACGGTATCACGGCCTGCTGGTATCGTAGGATCATATCGCCTTGCTACAGCATCATCTGTAATACATATATTATAAAATAAATATAAACGCCGATGCACGTAAATCAGCATTTAAATCACAGCATAACAATATACCATATAACAATGTTTGATTACACACCTGCTTTATATTCGAATGTTTTAGCCCGACCCCCTGTCGCGTGGGGGGAAAACGGTCGCTCATCAACAACATTGCTGGTCTGTATAGCGGCGTTGTGACAATATTCAGGCTTGTTCAATATGTCCCGTAGAATACCGTCAGCCGTCGCATCATCCATTTTTGTGGCATCTTTAGCCATTGAAAAATGAAAAAATAAATATTACATACGGTATAAAATTAGAATAACATGAAAAAGAGATGCATTATTGAGAATATAAAGTGTGTACAGTTGACAACAAATCAGCACAACTGTACAAGGTTTATTTTTAATTCTTTAGCTGTGGAAAAATAAATAAATAAATTAAACTAATAATAAAAAATAAATAAATAAAAAATAAATAAAAATATCATGTTACTCACAGGCTGGAGCCAATTCCAAAATATTAGTAAAATCGGGTATAATGCTGAAATCTAAACCAAATGGGCTATCTTCAACCGAATCGAAATTCTCTGTATTTGTGATTACTGTCAAATCGGGGGAAATAAAAATGAGAAAATAATAATTATTTAATAATTACTATTTAATAATTACTTATCAATGTATCCAGACTGTTGTACGTTCATACTATTTAAACTTTTAAAAATAAGTAAAAATGAACAAATTGTAGCCCTTGACTATAATTTCATACTATTTAAACTTTAAATATAAATAAAAACGTGTCAATGGCATTTATAGACATAGCTTACCATGGGTCGTTTGATAACTTGGCAAATCATCATCATCAGAACCGGATCTACACATGAAAGCATCTTTGCTGTTGATGTTCTGCATTGTCTGTCTCTGAACCAATAATGAAAATGAGATACGATTAATATCTGTCAAACGATTTAGATGAAATACTGTGTCGGTGCATTCCCAAAATGAACCACTAGATGGCGCTATTACCACATATTTAAATAACCTTCAGGCAGTCACATTAATTAAAAGCCAAAAGAAATGCCTGGTGCTCGACACATATTTAAACAACATTCAGGCAATCATATTAATTAAAAACCAAAATAAATGACTGTTGTTCGTGTGATCAACTAGCCTGCGTGTTTTATCATACACAATATTAATTAATTTAATCAATACTAAACGGCTCCCAATGGTACTTACTAACAATACTAAGCGGCTCCCAATGGTACTTACTAAATACCAATTGTAGATTAAAGTGCAGAAATGATATATGAAATGTTAGGAAGCGCTTCCTAACATTTCATATATCATTTCTGCACTTTACACACATTGATTCACAGCTATATTTGTAAAATAAAAAAATAAAAAAAATGTCGGTGCATTCCTAAAATGAACCACTAGATGTCGCTATTACCACATATTTAAACAACCTTCAGTGGGTGACAATTATACTTATTTCACAGCCATATTTGTAAAATAAAAAAAAAATAAAAAAAATATAACATGCTAGATCCATAATGATAATGATAATAATAATAATAATAATAACATTTACCATGATGTCTTCACGTGTGTATAGCGATGCAAGTTCGTTTGAAATTTCTTCTCAGTGCTCTGTCCCAATTCAGTGCTGTGTCCTATTCTTATAGCCATGGCTGTGAGCCAAACCTGTGGTGTGCCGTCCCACATTTCCAAGATGCTGGGGCTGGGTTTTTAAACATATAATCTTTGGTTTATACATTAGTAAATGTAATCATGCTTTTCAGTTACAATAAAGATATAATCTGTTAGCGGTACCTTACATGCCATACTCAGCACTTCAAGCACATACCAAATACTTATATATGCATATATATAAGTATTTGGTATGTGTTTGAAGTGCTTGTATAGATTGAATGGCTGTCCTCCCAATTTAGAATAAAATTATTTAATAACAAAAATAATTCATAAAAAGCATTATACAGAAGTACTTATGAACTAATGTACATGAATACAAATTATTTTATGATTCCATAAATATCCATGTGTGTATAATGTGCACATGTAACATAAATGCATTCTGTGCTTAGATTTAGGACTCATCACCATGATATCTCATTATGATATCTAATTAATCCAAAATACGGAAAATGGGTTTTTAAACATATAATCTTTGGTTTATACATTAGTAAATGTAATCATGCTTTTCAGTTACAATAAAGATATAATCTGTTAGCGGTACCGTACATGCCATACTCAGCTCTTCAAGCACATACCAAATACTTATATATGCATATATATAAGTATTTGGTATGTGTTTGAAGTGCTTGTATAGATTGAATGTCTGTCCTTCCAAATTTAGAATAAAATTATTTAATAACAAAAATAATTCATAAAAAGCATTATACAGAAGTACTTATGAACTAATGTACATGAATACAAATTATTTTATGATTCCATAAATATCCATGTGTGTATAATGTGTACATGTGACATAAATGCATTCTGTGCTTAGATTTAGGACTCATTACCATGATATCTCATTATGATATCTAATTAATCCAAAATACGGAAAAATACGATTTGAGTCAACACATAAACCTGTAGGTGGCGCTAATGTTCTTCTACAGAGATAACAAACTGCTTTTTTTTTTTTTAAATGTGCTGTCATCATTTATCACTCATGGCCATTAAAAGCAATATGTTTTTAAATTAGTGCCATGTGTGATGCTTCCGTACATCTAAGAAAATGGACATGGTCAGATCATCATTCATCACTCATGGCCATTAAAAGATGTCAGATCATCATTCATCACTCATGGCCATTAAAAGCAATATGTTTTTAAATTAGTGCCATGTGTGATGCTTCCGTACATCTAAGAAAATGGACATGGTCATTAGTCATTATGACTTTTAAAACTGCGCCATGTGTACCAAGCGTGATGTTTAAATTGTTGGAATGTGTGAACTATAACAAAGTGTACAGACTAGTCAAAATAGTGAATTTTGTCATCACAAACTGGCTTGTGATCTTTATTGCGCATTCTGCGCCCGGTGTTGCGTGACACTCTGCGACTGGTGTTGCGTGACACTCTGTGACTGGTGTTACGCGACAATTTTTAATACGGTTTAATATCGAACACTATAAATTTATATAAAATTTAATATAAAATTTTATATTAAAGCGATATAAAACACTATCATTTAATATTAAAGGGGGTGGAGCCTAGGAGAAAGGGGTGTTACCACCTGTCAAGTTTGACAGAAACGTTGTCTTTATCTACTTGTTTGCGTGTGGTCAGGGGCGGATTGGGATGAAAAACCAGCTCGAGAAATTTATGGAAGCAGCCATAATGGGGGTGCAGTCTTATGAGGGCATGGGGTCTGTTGAGGGGGGTGGGATACCTCCTCATAGGGCATGATTGCACGAAATTGTGGCTTTACTTGTGTCTTTTGCTGTGTTTATGTCTGAGTTCCAGGGCGGATTGGGAACTAAAAGTGGCCCTGTAAAAGTTTGTAGAAGTGGCCGACATGGCCAGCACAAGAGGTATAACATACCGTGTAGCCATGGCAGCATCACTGGATTGCAGAGTTGCTGTACTGGAGAGATGGAGTAACAGAATGAATGGGGACAATGCAGTGTACTGTGTGTGGTGGACTGCCTGTCATGTGGGGTGTGGGACTACATGACAACACACAAAACAGACCCCACAGACATGTTGGCCTACCAGAAATC
Source organism: Pseudophryne corroboree (assembly GCF_028390025.1). NCBI lineage: Eukaryota > Metazoa > Chordata > Amphibia > Anura > Myobatrachidae > Pseudophryne > Pseudophryne corroboree. Next base: position 636,786,793 of record NC_086448.1, read on the forward strand.
TTCCTGGTGAGCCCTATGGCCAATCCTCCCCTGCATGTGGTAATCATCACATTCATATTGAGGTTTTATCTTGCTCTTGTACTTCTCTAATTGTGTTTCAGTTGTGTGTTTCAGTAACAAGATAGAGATGGGTCCTTTTAATCTTTCCTGCATATATTTGTTGCGATTAGTGTGTCCACTGCGTGCACTGCGTACACACCCATGATACATATTTAGCAGCATATTCTTAAAAGTCCTGTAAGTTGTGAGGTGGGGACTCCATGGCTTGGGCTTGCTTTTTCAGCATATACCACAGATGCTTGGATTGGATCTGCGGAATTTGGAAGCCAAGTCAACAGGTTGAAATCTTTGTCATGTTCCTCAAACCATTCCTGTACAATGTTTGCAGGGTGGCAGAGCTCATTATCCAGCGTAAAAAGGCTACTGACATCAGGGAACACTGTTGCCAACAACAATGCTTAGGTAGGTGGTACATGTCAAAGTAACATTCACATGGCCAGCAGAATATTACTCTGTCGGTTTGCATTCTACCCATAAGTGCATCACGGTGCCTTCTCAATCACAGGTAAATGATGCACATGCACCTGGCAGTCCACATGATATATGTAAAAGAAACCATACTGATTAAGCCACGCTAATCGTGGCTCCATCTGTATGGACGTGCAAGCGCCCCATTCCCTTTGAATGGGAGCGTCTCTGTACGCTCGTCGGTGGACTGAGGTGCAGGCGCGCCTAGGCACGTCGCTCGCCCCTGCCTGCGATGCTCAATGAGGGTGGCGCCATCTGTAAGTTCATCAGACCAGTCTACCTTCTCCCATTGCTCCATAGTCCAGTTCTGACACTCACATGTCCATTGTAGGTGCTTTCTGTGGTGGACAAGTGTCAGCATGAATACTCAGACTGGTCTGTGGCTACGCAAGCCCATACGCAGCAAACTTTGATGCACTGTGTGTACTCACTCCTTTCTATCATCACCAGCATTAACTTTTTTGAGCAATTTGCGCTACAGTAGCTCTTCTGCAGGATTTGACTAGATGGACTACCCTTCACTACCCACACGTATCAGTGAGTTTTGAGTGCCCATGACCAGTGGTGGCTCCAGGGGTGGGGCTGCAGCACAGTCCAAGATTCAAATTGGGGAGCCACACCAACTGCCAGTGAGTCCCGTCTAGCATCATTTGGCAGCATTTCAGGTGGCAGTTGGTGTGGCTCCCCTATTTGAATTTTGGATTGCACTGCAGCCCCGCCTCTGGAGCTGCCACTGCCCATGACCCTGTTGCCATTTCACTGGTTGCCATTCCTTGTATCACTGGTAGTAGGTACTAATCACTACATAATGGAAACACCCTACAAGAACTGCCGTTTTGTAGATGTTATGAACCAGTCGTCTAAACATCACAGTTTGGTGCTGGTCAAAGTCACTCAAATCCTTACGCTTGCCATTTTTCCTGATTCAAACACTTTTAGAACTGACTGTTCACTTGCTGCATTATCCTTACTCTTGACAGGCACCGTTGTAACGAGAAAATCAATGTTATTCACTTCACCCGTCAGTGGATTATTGTTATTGCTGATGGGTGTAAATGTACAGTAAGAATTTTAGAAAAGTTTGCGCCTCTGGCAATAGCAATACCCCATCTCAGAGTAAATCCACCTAACAAGGGGGGATGGGGCATTGGGTTTCACCACCTCTCTAAAACCACTTTAAGGTTCCAGAGCTAGCTCAGATCTGTTCTTGCCACTTTTGAATTTGAAGAATACTACCAGAGATGAACTTCCTTCATTATTATTATTACTACCAGTTATTTATATAGCGCACCCATATTCCGCAGCGCTTTACAGAGAATATTTGGCTATTCACATCAGTCCTTGCCCCAGTGGAGCTTACAATCTATATTCCCTATCACATGTACGTGCACACACAATCATACTAGGGTTAATTTTGTTGGGAGCCAATTAACCTACCAGTATATTTTTGGATTGTGGGAGGAAACCGGAGTACCCGGAGGAAACCCACGCAAGTACGGGGAGAATATACAAACTCCACACAGTTAGGGCCATGGTGGGAATCTACACAGCATCTACCATCAAAGCTTACACGTACAGCCAAAAGTAAGCTTCGACCATAAGTGGAACATGACGTGCACGGTGCCTTGACCTACAGATGTGTCCTCTCTTATTATTGCTGCAGTAACGTTAAATAGCTTTAGTCGCGTCTAGTTGTGAGCACGTTTACAAACCCTGTGCGTCTTTTTGTGCATTTTTCCCCAAAAAATGCGTCCTATTCGCATTGCTACAGTATGTACAAGTAGACTCTGCTAATTAAAATTCTATGAGGCATGCCTATATTATGTGTGTGACTGCAGCTCATATAACATGGTTTGAATTACCTGCAACCTGGCGAGCCTGTGTGGATGGATACGGCAGCGAGTTTTAAAAAAACTAGTCTGAGTGCAAACACTAGCCCACAGGCCTAACAGCTACATTGTAGAAGCAGATGGCGCTCTATAGAAGCACAGCAAATGCCAAATACTCTGTTCCTGAATCACTGCCCAGATCCAGTTCACTAGTTGACTGTACAAGTGATCCTGCCACCCCACAGCAAGACTCTATCTCCAATACCCCATTAGTGGTTTCGGATTACCCAATGCCTGCACCCAGCGCAGATAACTCCCAGTAAGAATCCCCTTAATTTGCCCCATTCTTTATGATTGATTTCCAAGCCCAATCCCAAATTCCAGGACTTTGTTCACTGATGTCTTTCCTTCCCACATGTTCATTTTTCATTAGCATTTACTCTGCACCATGGCTCTCATTCTGAGTTGATCGCTCGCTAGCTACTTTTAGCAGCCGTGCAAACGCATAGTCGCCGCCCACGGGGGAGTGTATTTTTGCTTTGCAAGTGTGCGAACGCGTGTGCAGCCGAGCGGGACAAAAACTTTTTGCAGTTTCTGAGTGGCTCTGGACTTACTCAGCCCTTGCGATCACTTCAGTCTTTTAGATTCTGGAATTGACGTCAGACACCCGCCCTGCAAACGCTTGAACACGCCAGCGTTTTTCCAACCACTCCCTGAAAACGGTCAGTTGCCACCCACAAACGCCCTCTTCCTGTCAATCGCCTTGCGATCGGCTGTGCGAATGGATTTTTCGTTAAATCCATCGCCCAGCAACAATCCGCTTTGTACCCGTACGACGCGCCTGCGCATTGGTGTGCATACGTATGCGCAGTAGCAACCTGTTCGCTGCGCTAATAAAAACGGCAGCAAGCGATCAACTCGGAATAACCCCCCATGTTCTGCACTGAACATTGTTACACTGTATTGAGCACATGCAGTACAGTTTGTTATTGTCTTCATCTTTGAAAGAGAGGATGTACTGTATATGCAGCTGGTATAACCTTTCCTGCTGTCTTATACTTTTTCCAAGATGTTACCCGGTGGCCATTGCTGTAATTCAGTCTGGTGTTAGCGTTTATTGAGTAGACACAGCTCTGGTCCCCTGTCATTCTGCTTTGATCCAGTGAGATCTACAGGTTCATCTACTGTTCATGAGAATTTACTATCTTAAGGTAGAGGACAATGTTGAGACAAGAAAAGCGAATGCTACCTGGAGTTAGTATCTAGTGGAGGTAGTATCAGTCGCAATGTGTACCCAGTGGCAGCCGTATCAGGTGGGCATGGCTTTCCTTAGAAGCTGCTGATTACAGTGAGGCGGAGAAACCCGTTAAGCAAACCCTAGGACCGGGTGCTTAGACACTGATTGTAACAATACTGGCAGGGTGGACCCTAGCAAGCATCATTGTGAGACATCACCTAGCTGTTACAAAGCGAGCGGGTTTGGATAAACGATGAGGAGGGATGAGTAGGGTATTAGTAGGCAGCGTAGCCACGCAGGGCTGCTAAGTGTCACTAACATAATATGCTTTATACTAATGCATACCCGCCAACATTTTACACATAAAAACCGGTACAAATTAGGAAAGGGTGTGTGGCCATGGGTAAATGGGGTGGTCATGGGTAAAGGGGGCGAGGTCACTCCCCCAGTCCTATACTTTCAATGAAATTTTGGAGAGTCAAAAATCGGTACAAAGCCCTTTTTGGCAGGTACAGACCATAGAAAAAAGTTACAGTTGGAGGGTATGCTAATATGGCTTAGTGGAAGCAGTAATAAAAGCGTGTGTCCACTAACTGCACTGATTGGAGGCAGTGACAAAAGTATATGACTGTGGAGCTAACTGCATACTGATTACATAAAATTAACAACTGCTTAAATGTCCTTTCAGAAGCTTTTTTTCTTGACATATTGGGGGTAATTCCAAGTTGATCGCAGCAGGAATTTTTTTAGCAATTGGGCAAAACCAGGGCCCTCATTCCGAGTTGTTCGCTCGCAAGGCGATTTTAGCAGAGTTACACACGCTAAGCCGCCGCCTACTGGGAGTGAATCTTAGCTTCTTAAAATTGCGAACGATGTATTCGCAATATTGCGATTACAAACTTCTTAGCAGTTTCAGAGTAGCTTCAGACTTACTCGGCATCTGCGATCAGTTCACTGCTTGTCGTTCCTGGTTTGACGTCATAAACACACCCAGTGTTCGCCCAGACACTCCTCCGTTTCTCCAGCCACTCCCGCGTTTTTTCCGGAAACGGTAGCGTTTTTATCCACACGCCCATAAAACGCCGTGTTTCCGCCCAGTAACACCCATTTCCTGTCAATCACACTACGATCGCCGGAGCGAAGAAAAAGCCGTGAGTAAAAAAACTATCTTCATAGCAAAATTACTTGGCGCAGTCGCAGTGCGAACATTGCGCATGCGTACTAAGCAGAAAAACGCTGCGATGCGAAGAAAATTACCGAGCGAACGACTCGGAATGAGGGCCCATGTGCACTGCAGGGGAAGCAGATATAATATGTGCAGAAAGAGTTAGATTTGGGTGGGTTATTTTGTTTCTGTGCAGGGTAAATACTGGCTGCTTTATTTTTACACTGCAATTTAGATTGCAGATTGAACACACCACACCCAAATCTAACTCTCTCTGTACATGTTATATCTGCCTCCCCTGCAGTGCACATGGGGGGTCATTCCGAGTTGTTCGCTCGTTATATTTTTCTCGCAACGGAGCGATTAGTCGCTAATGCGCATGCGCAATGTCCACAGTGCGACTGCGCTAAGTAAATTTGCTATGCAGTTAGGTATTTTACTCACGGCATTACAAGGTTTTTTCTTCGTTCTGGTGATCGTAATGTGATTGACAGGAAGTGGGTGTTTCTGGGCGGAAACTGGCCGTTTTATGGGAGTGTGTGAAAAAATGCTACCGTTTCCGGGAAAAACGCAGGAGTGGCTGGAGAAACGGAGGAGTGTCTGGGCGAACGCTGGGTGTGTTTGTGACGTCAAACCAGGAACGACAAGCACTGAACTGATCGCAGATGCCGAGTAAGTCTGGAGCTACTCAGAAACTGCTAAGAAGTGTCTATTCGCAATTCTGCTAATCTTTCGTTCGCAATTTTGATAAGCTAAGATTCACTCCCAGTAGGCGGCGGCTTAGCGTGTGCAAAGCTGCTAAAAGCAGCTTGCGGGCGAACAACTCGGAATGACCCCCATGGTTTTGCCCAACTGCTAAAAAAATTCTTGCTGCGATCAACTTGGAATTACCCCCATTATTAATAGGAGTGAACACTCTGTGGTTACCAGTGCATAACTGATTGAAAGTGTATTAGATGAGTTTATCATCCTGACAGTGGCTGTAGCAGCAGCTGATTGTTGTTTTATTATATTTCATTTATCTAATCACTGGCCGTGTGCATATTGTATTTTGTGTGTTTTAATTGTGTGCTTAATAAATGTTTTATGTATAAATATATCCCTGGTCGAATAGTGCTTTATTTTTATATGTGGTTGTATTTTTGCTTTTTTGTGGGGTTACAGTGACCTCCCTGTGAAGCTGCAGTTTGACTGAGAGGAATATTGGCTACATTGTTAAGGTTCTCACTGTCGGCGCCTGAGTAATTTTCTATTGCTGAGCAGTGAGCGCCTGCACCTGGACTCCTCCCACTCTGACAGCACTTGACATCATCGATGATTCTGAAAAATGGAAGCAAGTTCAGGCAAGACAACCTTTGATGACTGCCCGGCAAGCAACTGCACTGCAGCCTGCTAAAGTGAACAGCGTTGTCACTGCTGGTGACCAGGACAAGGCCCGCCCTTCCACCCCAAAGCAGAAGGTGTGGCTATAAATCTAACTCCCGGCAGGCCAGTCTGACGCTGGGTCCCTCAGTGTGAATCAGGGTAATTGGATTGGTGCTCTACCCCTCGCTGAGCTGGTTTCTTCTCTTATATCAAATACACTTTAATTACTGTTACGGCGTTATTTGTGTGCTGCTGGCTGTTTTATACAATGATACAGCAGTGCTGTGTCAGTCCCTCCTTCTTGCAGCTTGCTGTTCCTCCTGTGTGTGGTCAAATTGTGAATGGCTCCTCCCACCCTCTGTGTCATCCAGAGTCTGAGGCCACTGGCAAGCTCTGAGACAAGTCACCACCAGTAATGGCTGTGGTGGCTGGTCATCTGAAGGCTGAGGCTCAGCTCTGCCTCTGCTGAGCCATACCATCATGCAGAGATGCAGTAGAGTACTACCAGTGTATTATGTAAGTGCAGCTGCTTCTTGGTTTGCCAGATTGCAGATTACTCCCTTTTGGCTTGGCCCCGCCTACACATGGGAGTGTCTGGAGCTACAAGTCCAGGAGGCATTTGCAGTCCACATCAGCAGTGGTGACACTTTAGTTTACAATTATTCACTGGCCAGCAGCAGCTTTCCCGAGTGTATTAATGTAAATGCAGCTGCTCCTGGCCAGCTGGGGAGCAGATGGTGTGTGGTGGACCTTGCCCCCGGCCAACCACAGGAGTGGGTTGAGCTACAAGTCCAGTGGGGTCCCAGCCTGCAGAACAGCAGAGTGGTGACAGTTTAGCTTGCAGTTATTCACTGACTGACAGTGGTTTGCATAGAGTATTATTGTAACTGCAGCTACCACCTGTTTGGTGTGTGCTGGGCTTGGACCTACATAGGGATGGCCATCGACCATCGATGATTTAAATTCATTGATGGTCTTTGGTAGATGGGGAATACTTTTGGCATTGATGGGGAGTATAAGATGGTTTTCCACCATAAATGGTACAGAACCACCCTGATGGGTTTTTTTTTTTTTTACAAGGTGCTGGGACATGGAGCATAGCTCTGCCCGACACCTGCAAAAGCCCGGCCCCCAGTTTCTAATTGGCCCACAGGTCATTCAGTGAAAGAATAGGGATTTCCATCAGTTAGTAAAACCATTGAAGGTCATCCATTGAATAGGTTGCAACCATCAATGGTCACTTGCCATTTAACTATTAATGGTAATTATCAATTCTGAACACACGGATGGCCATCCCTAGACCTACCCATATGTGGGAGTGGGTGGGCTACAAGTTCGGGGGACCCACCAGGAATTTCCTTGGAGCCACACCTACCTAGTCTGACCCTGAATACTTTACAGGTGTGGATTTAAATTACATTATAGTGATCGACAGTACAGTGTAGCAGACGTGGGAGGTCATTCCGAGTCGTTCGCTCGGAAAAGTTCTTCGCATCGCAGCGTTTTTCCGCTTAGTGCGCATGCGCAATGTCCGCACTGCGACTGCGCCAAGTAAATTTGCTATGAAGGTAGGATTTTTACTCACGGCTTTTTCTTCGCTCAGGCGATCGTAATGTGATTGACAGGAAATGTGTGTTTCTGGGCGGAAACAGGCCGTTTTATGGGCGTGTGGGGAAAAACGCTACCGTTTCCGGAAAAAACGCAGGAGTGGCCGGAGAAACGGAGGAGTGTCTGGGCGAACGCTGGGTGTGTTTGTGACGTCAAACCAGGAACGACAAGCAGTGAAATGATCGCAGATGCCGAGTAAGTCTGGAGCTACTCAGAAACTGCTACGAGGTGTGTAATCGCAATATTGCGATTACTTCGTTCGCAATTTTAAGATGCTAAGATTCACTCCCAGTAGGCGGCGGCTTAGCGTGAGCAACTCTGCTAAAATCGCCTTGCGAGCGAACAACTCGGAATGAGGGCCGTGGTGTCAGTGGCGGAACAAGCAAGCGGTGGGCCCAGGTGCAACAAAATGCTTTGGGCCCCCCCCCCCATCCCATCCAAGTCCACCCCATGGGCAGTGCGCGCCGTAGGCGCGCGCAAAAATACATAGTGGCGTGGCTTCGTGGGGAAGGGGTGTGTCCACAAAATAATACCAATTCATAAAACGGTGCACAGTAGTCTCCATTCTTCAAATTACGCCGCACAGTAGCACCACTACACCAGGTAGAGACCCTTTTACTCCTTACAGCGAACAGATTCCCCTTTTTACACATAACGGCAGACAGTGTGCACTTTTTACACATAACGGCAGACAGCGTGCCCTCGTTACACATAGCGGCAGACAGCATACACTTTTTACACAATGGCAGACAGCGTGCCCTCGTTACACATAGCGGCAGACAGTGTGCCCTCGTTACACATAGTGGCAGACAGCGTGCACTTTTTACACATTACGGCAGACAGCGTCCCCATTTTACACATTATGGCAGACAGCGTCCCCATTTTACACATTACGGCAGACGCCATACACTTTTACACATAACGGCAGATAGCGTGCCCTTTTTACACATTACGGCAGGCAGATTCTACCTTTTTACACATAGCGGCAGGCAGATTCCCCATTTTTATACATAGCGGCAGGCAGATTCCCCATTTTTATACATAGCGGCAGGCAGATTCCCCATTTTTACACATTGCGGCAGGCAGATTCCCCATTTTTACATTGCGGCAGGCAGATTCCCCATTTTTACACATTGCGGCAGGCAGATTCCCCATTTTTACATTGCGGCAGGCAGATTCCCCATTTTTTACATTGCGGCAGGCAGATTCCCCATTTTTATACATAGCGGCAGGCAGTCCCCCCTTTTTACACATTGCGGCAGGCAGTCCCAACAAATAAAAAAAGAAAGAGACAGAAAGAAAGAAAGAAAGAAAGAAAGAAAGAAAGAAAGAAAGAAAGAAAGAAAGAAAGAAAGAAAGAAGAATTATACTTACCCTCTCTGTTGGCTCAGGCTCCTCGGTGCAGCTTCCCGGGCAGTAGAGAAGGAGGAGGAGGGAGGTGAAGGAGGGAGCCGCAGCAGCGCTGTGTTACTGGTGGAGGCGCTGCTGCTGCTGCCCCTCTGCTTTCCTATAGGCTGTTCTCAGAGACAGCCTATAGTGAAGCAGAGGAGCAGCAGCAGCAGCTCCTCCACCAGTAACAAAGCGCTGCTGCGGCTCTCTCCTTCACTGAGAGACTGTGACCTGTTTGTATATGAGGGAGGGAGGGACGGACCCTCCTCCCTCCTTCGTGTGCGGGTGGCCAGAATCGTTCCTTATGACGGGCGGGTCACGGGAGCGCTGGTGTGCGGCTGCGGCATGACATACAATGAGTCATTGTGACTCATTCATGTAATGCCGGCCGGCGGCTGTGGGCCCTTGAGTGCGGCGGGGCCCCAGTGCAATGCACTGCCTGCCCCGCCAGTAGTTCCGCCCCTGCGTGGTGTAGTAAGACAGGAAGATTAGTTTCACTGTGGCACATACTATAGAACATTATAATGAAGGATAAGCTAAAGTGCAGGGGGTGGATGTTACAACAATAAAGTTGATAGATGATGAGAGAGAATAGATATGTGTTTTTCTAGCAGTGTGTCTATCACAGCTGCCGATGCACCTGGGACGCATAATTTGCCTTCACTCTCCTTCAAAGACCGCCCGCAGACTCATGTGAAACCTAGCCAATGGGAGTATGTGGGCAGGCTTAGCAGGAGAGTGATACCTATTGCTGGATCCCAGGTGCGCACGGCACCTGTGATCGACACAGCAGTGCTGATCCCCGGGGACCTACAGCCAGCACATATGTTACATACATCTCTGCATGTATATTTATATGTGCTAAGCAGACCCCCCTCTGCCCCTGCATACATATAAACATGTAGAGATGTATGTAACATATGTGCTGGCTGCAGGTCCCTGGGGATCGGCACCGCTGTAGCTATCACAGCCGCTACTGCACCCAGGACACAGCGTTCAGCTTCAACTATAAGGTCGACAGGGTCAAATGGTCGATATGAGAAACACAAAAATGTCAACTCTATTTAGGTGTCATTTTGTGTTTTTAAACATAGAGTATGTCACCCAAATTTGTTGAAATGTATACCTTTGCAGGCTCGCTTCGCTCTTTACACTTCAGGCGCGGTTACTAAAGGTAAAAATTTGTGACAAGAATAGGAAATGCAGTAAAAGTTGTAAAATCATGAAAAAACCCTACAATACCTCCAACAATTTCATTATCTATTGACAGCACAAATATCTCCTCTAGCCCCCATGTACGTAGTCTTGGTGTTATCCTTGATTCCTCCCTCTCCTTCAAACCACACATTCAGTACAACTCACAGGTCCAGATGTATTAAGCCAGGAGAAGTGATAAAGCAGTGATAAGTGGAATGTGATAACGCACCAGCCAATCAGCTTCTAACTGTCATTTTTCAAACCCGTAATGATTGGCTGGTGTGTTATCACCTTCGACTTATCACGGCTTTATTACTTCTCCACAGTCCTGCAGTTTACATCTCAAGAATATTTCCAGGATCAGACCCATTCTCACCCTGGATGCTACTAAGACTCTCAGCCACTCACTGGTCACCTCCAGATTGAACTACTGTAATCTGCTCCTTTCTGGCCTCCCTGATGGGTTGTGTTTATGTAACCGACAGTCAGGAGACTGCTGGTCACAATACCAGCACCGGGATCCCGGCATCTGAAAATCACGCCGGTCGGCATGCCGACCAACAGGGACTATTCCCGCTTGTGGGTGTCCACGACACCAATAGAGTGGGAATATAATCTGTGGTGAGACCAGCGAGCCACTGAGCCCGCTGCCTGGCAAGTGTAGTGAGCATGAAAGGGGCTTTGTTGCGCTCGCCCCACTGCTGGCCATCCAACAGCTGGGACCCCGCCTCGTTATTGGGACCGGCGGTCTTATGACCGCCAGTCATACATAACCAACCCTCCCTGACTACCACCTCTCTTTACTTCAATCTATTCTCAATGCTGCTGCCTGGCTCATCTTCCCCTTCAAATATACTACATCCAGCTCCCCTCTCTTACAAGCCCTACACTGGTTCCCCTTCCCCTTACATTCACTTACAAAGTCCTCACCAATTCCTCTCCCATTTCCATCTCCTTATCTCCTTATCTCCCTTTACACTCCCACCTTGCCCTCTTCACTCCACAAATGCATGCTGCCTCTCCTGCCAACTGATTACTTCCTCCCATTCCTGCCTCCAAGATTTTGCCCATGGAGCACCCTTCCTCTGGAATTCACTACCTTTCCCTATCATAGGGGATAATTCAGACCTGATAGTAGCAGCAAATTTGTTAGCAGTTGGGAAAAACCATGTGTACTGCAGGTTTGGCAGATATAACATTTTCAGAGAGAGGCAGATTTCGGTGGGTTATTTTGTTTCTGTGCAGAGCAAATACTGCCTGCTTTATTTTTATACAGCAATTTAGAGTTGAACACACGCCACCCAAATCTAACTCGTGGCCAGACCGTGCGGGAGGCGAGCCGCAGTGGCTGCGTGACGTCACACGCAGCCGCTGAGGGCCGGGGAGCGACGAGTAGCTCCCAGCCAGCACGCTAAAGCTGCGCTGGCTGGGAGCTACTCCTAAAGTGCAAAAGCTGTGTGCTGTGCGATGCTTTTGCACTTCTGCGGGGGGGGGGGGGGGGGGGGGGGCGGCACTGACATGCGGGGTGGGATAGCCCTGTGCTGGGCGTCCCCCCGCATGTCTATGGACATGATCGTAGCCCTGCAAACTTTTGCAGGGTTACAATCAACTCGGAATGACCGCCGTGGTTTTGCCCAACTGCTAACAAATTTGCTGCAACGATCAGGTCTGAATTACCCCCATACTCTCCACCACTCTACAAAACTTCAAATAGGCGCTCAAGACCCCCTTCTTCATCAAACCCAGCCATCTCTCATCCTAACCCTCTACTCCATGCTCACTTCTATCTCTTCTGTGTCACCCCTGTCTGTCTGCCTCTCTCCTTCAGAATGCAAGCTGTCATGAGCAGGGCACTCTCTTTTTGTGTGCCTTTACTTCTCTTATGGGGCATACACACACATCACAGCGATGAGCGATGTGTGCTGAGTGATCTGTGCTAACCAGTGTTCTTTATGCACATGCTAGGTGATCTAACTAGATCTTGACTGCAAGTGCTAAAGATCTGAGCGGGCGATGGCGACGCGCGGGACCAAGCATCGGCATCGCTATGGGGTGTCTGGACAGATCGCTTAGAAAATAGTCAAAAATCGCCCCGTGTGTATGCCCCATTACTTTGACTATCTTTACTCCATACTCCCTACAATGGCACTTAACCCTCTGTCTCTGCCACCCTGATGCTTATTTCAGCAATGTCTGTATGCCATGTACTTTTCCTACATTGTCTACAGTATGTCACAGTATTTTTGTTTTGCTCATTTGTTTATGTACTTTGTTTGGAGCTGGGGAACCCTTGTGCCGTCATATAAATAAACAATAATAATAACAATAATGCACAGATCTCCAGGAACATGGAACCATTTCCCTGTGATTTCAGCTGCTCTGGAGCTCCGACCAACGTGAGAACCCAGAGATGGAAAGTATAATTATATATACCCTCATACATGACCCTTTCAACAGGTTCAAAATGCTCTACTCCTGGACTTACCTCTTATTTTGGTAAATGTATGAAGCAGTGATAAGAGTGGAGCAGTGAGCCAGTGCCATCTGCTGTGTATAATTTTATAGTATGCAAATTCTAAATGTTCATACAAAAAAACTTTTTGGTGACACGTATATCCGCACAAGTTGGGCAGCCCTGTAATGCAGATAACAAGAAAGTGTCTCTCTAAAGCACTTTAAAATTCTATAGACAAGTAATAAATGAGAAATCTACTTCACTGGGTGCCACCTTAAATCAATGAAATGAATACAAATATATATAATACATTCCTTAGGTGTGCGTCGTTTGTCCTCTTATATATGTTGTCCTCGGATCCCATAAAATCTGCACATATGGAAAAAACAAAATATCATCATGTGTAGTACAATCAATTTAATAACATACAAAAATACATGAACAATGCAGATGAAAATAGCAAAATATCCTCTATTGTTCCGTGTTTGGTATTTGAGAGAACTGGACAATTACCAGATATGTTGGAGAACTGGTGGCAAAAACAGTTCTCAACAAAAGTTCTTACAGTCACCCAAGAAAGTCCACCCGGGTAGGCAAGCTGGGATGAGTCTCTGGTCTCCGTTCAGCACTCAGAACAACACTGGAACCATGGGGTTTATATCAATGTCCAACGCGTTTCAACCCTTATGCTATGGTCTTTTTCAAGGCAATATATGTGGACTCATGTCCTGAACTCCCTTATAAATGTAGTTTGTCCAATCAGATTCATCCTCCTTGACATGTATTTCCCGCTCTTTATGTTATTATGGACATCTATGGGCCCTTCCAGCCACGTCATTTACAGGCCTCCGTTTACCATCCAGTCGTCCAGCCCCAATCAGCATCCTCCAGGAAATACGTCAGAGACGGGACCGCACTCGGCGTCCCACCTGGAAGTGCGCCATCCCGGAAAGCGACGTTCAGCGGAAATACGTCAATGCCCAGCGTCTTCTCAACCTGCGCTATCCCCAATGTAAACATACCACTAATCGTCACTTCCTCTTACGAAATCCATTCATAAAAGGTCCATTCAGAAAAAATCCATACATAAGGGATCCCGTGGTCTTAAACTAATAAATACATAATGAAAATCTAAAATAGAAAAATATATAATGAAAAACTAAAATAGAAAAGAGGTAAAAATAAATCAAACTTTATGATGTTTAAAACATAGATACAGACTCATAAAACACACTGTATCTTGTATTGGACAGAACATCTCTCTAATGAAATACAACACAGTCAAAACTATAAAAACCATTTTAGTTCGAAATCGTTGTTTAAACCATGTGGATGCAGTGTATTACAATCATAAATACAGTACACTGCATCTCACATTTGGCCAAACGTGACACAATATCCCTCTGACGATGATTGCATTTGATAGATTTTAAACCTGCAAATCTAACTATGCTTTTAGTGGAACAGTTATGACATTTTTTGAAATGATTAGATAAAGCATGGGTTTTAAAACCCTTTTTAATATTCCTACAGTGCTCCCCGATTCTCGTCTTCAGTGTTCGGGAAGTACGTCCTATGTAAAAGAGATGACACGTACATTCAATAAAGTAAATGACATTTCTCGTATTGCATGTAATGAAATCTTTAACAAACATGTTTTTACCATTGATCTGTAACTTTTCTAGTATTTTTGAGCTGTCACTTTTTATTTCCCGGCAACCTAAACACATACCGCAACAATGAAAACCTTTAGTGATGATTCTTGTTTCTCGTTTAATAGGTGGGAGATACAGTTGTGCTCATAAGTTTACATACCCTAGCAGAATTTGTGATTTTCTGGCCATTTGTCAGAGAATATGAATGATAACTCACAAACTTTTCTTTCACTCATGGTTAGTGGTTGGGTGAAGCCATTTATTGTCAAACAACTGTGTTTACTCTTTTTAAATCATAATGACAACAGAAACTACCCAAATGACCCTGATCAAAAGTTTACATACCCCAGTTCTTAATACCGTGTATTGCCCCCTCTAACATCAATGACAGCTTGAAGTCATTTGTGGTAGTTGTTGATGAGGTTCTTTATTTTCTCAGATGGTAAAGCTGCCCATTCTTCTTGGCAAAAAGCCTCCAGTTCCTGTAAATTCTTGGGCTGTCTTGCATGAACTGCACGTTTGAGATCTCCCCAGAGTGGCTCAATGATATTGAGGTCAGGAGACTGAGATGACCACTCCAGAACCTTCACTTTATTCTGCTGTAGCCAATGATAGGTCGACTTGGCCTTGTGTTTTGGATCATTGTCATGTTGGAACGTCCAAGTACGTCCCATGTGCAGCTTCCGGGCTGATGAGTGCAAATTTTCCTCCAGTATTTTCTGATAACATGCTGCATTCATCTTGCCATCAATTTTGACCAAGTTTCCAGTGCCTTTGTAGCTCACACATCCCCAAAACATCATCGATCCACCTCCATGTATCACAGTAGGAATGGTGTACCTTTCATCATATGCCTTGTTGACTCCTCTCCAAATGTAACGTTTATGGTTGTGGCCAAAAAGTTCAATTTTGGTCTCATTACTGCAAATGACTTTGTTCCAGAAGTTTTGAGGCTTGTCTCTGTGCTGTTTGGAGTATTGTAAGCGGGATGCTTTGTGGCATTTGCGTAGTAATGGCTTTCTTCTGGCGAGTTGACCATGCAGCCCATTTTTCTTCAAATGCCTCCTTATTGTGCATCTTGAAACAACCACGCCACTTTTTTCCAGAGAGTCCTTTATTTCAGCTGAAGTTATTTGTGGATTTTTCTTTGCATCCCGAACAATTTTCCTGGCAGTTGTGGCTGAAATTTTTGTTGGTCTACCTGACCGTGATTTGGTTTCCACAGAATCTCTCATTTTCCACTTCTCAATTAGAGTTTGAACACTGCTGATTGGCATTCTCAGTTGCTTGGATATCTTTTTATATCCCTTTCCTGTTTTATACAGTTCAATTACCTTTTCCCACAGATCCTTTGACAATTCTTTTGCTTTCCCTCACTCAGACTCAGAATCCAGACACATCAGTGCAGCACTGGATGAAAGATGCAAGGGTCTTTCTTGAGTCCAGAAACTCACTGACCTTTTATACATACACACTGATTACAAGCAAACAGATCACAGGTGAGGATATTTACCTTTAGTAGCCATTCAAACCCGTTTGTGTCAACGTGTGTGCATGTTATCAGGCCAAAATCTCCAGGGTATGTAAACTTTTGATCAGGGTCATTTGGGTAGTTTCTGTTGTCATTATGATTTAAAAAGACACAGTTGTTTGACAATAAATGGCTTCACCCAACCACTAACCATGAGTGAAAGAAAAGTTTGTGAATTATCATTCATATTCTCTGACAAATGGCCAGAAAATCACAAATTCTGCTAGGGTATGTAAACTTATGAGCACAACTGTAACTGTTAACAAATGTGTTTCTCAAGTTGGGAGCTTTTCTGTAAATAAAAATAGGGTGTTCTGGAATCATTTTCCCCAAAACTGGGTCTTTCTTTAAAATATTCTAGTTCTTTTTGAAAGATCTCTCTAGAGTTCTATGTTGAGAATTAAAACCAGTAGTAAGAGCCCACTCAATTTTTTCTTTTTTAGTCTTTCTAGCAGTGTTTGTAGCAAAAAGGTCATATCTGGTAATTGTCCAGTTCTTTCAAATACCAAACACGGAACAATAGAGGATATTTTGCTATTTTCATCTGTCATGTTCATGTATTTTTGTATGTTATTAAATTGATTGTACTACACATGATGATTTTTAGTTTTTTCCATATGTGCGGATTTTATGGGATCTGAGGACAACATATATAAGAGGACAAACGACGCACACCTAAGGAATGTATTATATATATTTGTATTCATTTCATTGATTTAAGGTGGCGGCCAGTGAAGCAGATTTCTCATTTATTACTTGTCTATAAAATTATAAATGTTACTTTAATGCTGATTGGTTGCCATGGGCAACTTCTCCACTGGCTCACTTCTCCACTCTTATCACTGCTTCACACATTTACCCATATGATTGCTGTCATTTGTGTTGAACTGGTTAATTGATGAGAAAGTTGTTACAACAACTTCCCTCATAATCGTAAATTAAGAGGGAAATCCAGGAGCAGAGCATTTTGTTCCTGGAGGAAGAGGTTATGCTGGAGGGCTTCTGAACTATATGTGCAGCAGCAGGGTGTGTAGTGTAAGGCCTCCTGGACCCAGAGGCCCATGTGCACGCCAAGGAACTAGTGACATCATTGAGGCACTTTGTAGGTTGCCATTTTTTAATGACAGTGATGTAATTAGACCATATTTAACTAGTGTGTGTGTGTGTGTGTGTGTGTGTGTCTGAAAGCAGTAGGTGCATTTTACGCCCTCCATATTTTTTCCTAAGTCATACATGCCTCACTTTCATACAGTTGAACAGATACAAAATGAGCAGTTTAAAAAATCTCATAGTATTATGTTACCGTTGTGAACCACTAGATGTCGCTATAACTCTGCATAACTCTTTAGTTTACCTTCAAATCCAAACCAAGATATATTACAAAATGGCTACACATATTAATCTTACACATTCTGCACTATTTATTACAAGCTTATTATTATTATTATTATTATTATTATAGCTTTCTGTACAATACAATTATGTCTGTAAATGATAATCATAACTTATATTTGAATGTAGTGATGAAATATTTAGGTGAATACAATAAAGACAGTTCTGTAGTCAATATTTTATCTTAATATTAAAACGAAATTATTGCATTTACTGTAGAACAGTTGTTGTACTTATAACATCTAGAAAATGCAGTTTTCTTGGCAATAGAGCATTACTAAATAATTAATAGAATAGAAATCAAGTACAAAACACAAAACAACTGAGGTACCTCTATTTACTTAAATGCACATAGATTTCCACCAAAAAGCACACAGTAGGTTTACGGAGCAAGATGGGGGCATAGAGGAAAAACAGGTTTTCACAGGCCGAGGAGAGTAGTTTGGCAGCGTGAGAGTGTTCCTTGCCATTTGCTATGCGGTAGTGCACCTACTTTCCCCCAAAAAAGATATAATTTGCAGAGGAAGATTACTGAAATGAGATAACAGAACTGAGCGGGTCCCTTACTTCGCAGAGGAGTAAGGAAGGATGACATGGAATGTTTGGTCACAAAACGAAATCAAATGTGTTTTTCTTTGTGGTGTGTGTTGTAAATATACAATTCAGAGGATGTCAATATTAATTTAAAAAACTTTTAAGATGGTACAGTAGGTAATATGGTTGTAAAACAAGCTACTGTGCATTGTGCAGTAACTATTGTCATGCACCCATATTATTCAACATGTTGGAGGAACACTTACATTATTTTGAGGGGGCGGTTAACACATATAAACATACATATAAAGTTGTATGTAATATTTGTGTTGGCTGCCTGACCTTCGGGACCAGCAGTGCTCTGTGTTTCACGGTCACCACTGCACTCTGGATGCAGCATTAAACTTCTTTTTTTGTATAATCTGTTTTTATTGTAATAATATAGACTTACAACAAATTGCAAACATTCTGGGTATCAATCGAAGGCAGAATGGTATGACAACATGAGCGTATATAGATCGATAATCGCATGTTCTGGATAGTTGCAGTCCACATTAACATTTTGGTTTAAGAGAAACTAATAATGGATAGATATGTAACAAGAAGAAGAAAAAGGGAAAGAAAACATTAGAAGATTGGGGTGACTGAACCGAGTATGATAAGCAAAGAGAGTAAGACATGTGTAGTGATTCAGGCGTTAGGTTTTTTCATCTAAGATCCCATTACCAATTGAGTCAAAAGCCAGTTCCCGTCCTTTACTCTATTTTGTAGAAGAAATGTAAGTCGTATATGGTTCGGATGTCTTGTAATCTATCCAAGGCCACCATATAGCAGAAAATTCGGGACGCCTGTCCCCTGCGCTCATCAATACATCTTCCATGTTCATATAATAATCTAATCTGGAAAACCAGGTATTCCTTGTGGGGGGGTTGACAGATTTCCACATTGTGGGGATCACTGCTCGTGCGGCATTGCCCAGGTGTCGTATTAATGATGACTTGTAGGTAGAGATTGGGGTAGTGGAATGATTTAGTAGCCAAAAGGCTGGGTCAGACGGGACGGAGGTATGTAAAATGGCGTTGGAGGTTGAGATTACGTCATCCCAGTAATTTTTAATAAGGGGACAGGTCCACCAGATGTGTAGCAGAGAGCCTAGGTCTCTATGACATCTCCAGCAGATAGGTGAGATGGATGAGGAAATGACGTGTAAGAGAGTGGGGTGTCTGTACCACCTCATTAGGATCTTATATTGCGTTTCTCTGACTTGGATACATATGGAGCTCTTATGTGTTTTAAGAAAGATAGAGTCCCATTCCTTATCCGAGAGTGAGATGTTTAGATCTCTCTCCCACTTTTGAATAAAATGGGGAGGCATCAAGGAGTTAGATGCACATAGAAGCTTGTACAGGGTGGAGATAATGTGTATTGGATTCATAGGGGCCACACACATTTTTTCAAACGTGGTCAGCTCCCTTGATGCTTCACGGTATGCATTATTTGTATGTAGGAAGTGACGGATCTGTAGGAATTTCCAGAAATCTCTTTGTGGGATCTCCCATTTCTTTCGTATCTCCGAGAACTGTTTAACTCCGGATGGGTGGACCAACTGCCCCACTCTAAAGAGTCCCTCCAATGCCCAGTTTTGATAATATCCTAGTGAGAGGCCCGGTGGGAAGGTCTGATTACTCAGAAAAGAGGTTAGGGGGCCAAAAACAGAAGAAATGCACGATCTTCTTCGTGTCCCCTTCCAAAAAGAAAGTGTAGGAGAAATGGTCGGGTGAGGTCGTATTAATTTGGGCAGGGTCGGGAGCCATGGGAAGATTTCTGGGAACAGTTGCATGTATGTACCTTCCAAGACCACCCATTGTTTGATCTCCCGGCTCCTGGTCCAATCCAAGACTCTGCTCAGGAGGATTGCTTGGTAGTAGATTTCAATATCTGGTAATAGAAAGCCCCCTTTCTGGGGAGGTCGAGTCAGGATTGACCTTTTGATTCTGGGTCTCTTACGACACCATATAAATTGCTGGATCAAGGATCTCACGGTCCGGAACCAGGAGTCAGGGATCTGAATCGGTAAGGTCTGAAGGAGATAAAGCAGTTTGGGTAGTGTATTCATCTTTACAACATTGATTCTACCAAGCCAAGAAAGATTATGATATTGCCATCTGCAATAGTCGTTTCTAATGGCTTGGAGAATGGGGTGGAAATTCAAGGACAGTAGGCGTGAGGAGTCGCTGGATAGTTGAACTCCCAGGTATGTAATGTGGGAGTCCTTCCACTGGAAAGGGAACATAGCTTTCAAGCCACTTAGAACCGACTGGGGGGTTGAGATATGAAGGGCATAGGATTTGGATGTGTTGATTTTAAAACCTGATAGTGAACTGAAAATGTCTAATTCGCTCATCAGGTTGGGGAGCGAGTGTGCGGGGTCTGTGACCGTCGTCAGGAGATCATCTGCAAATAGAGCAAGTTTATAATCTATATCCCCTACTTGTAATCCCTTAATCTTGTCATTAGCTCTAATTGCTCTGGCTAGGGCTTCAATACAGAGGACAAAGATCAGGGGGGATAAGGGGCAGCCCTGTCTCGTTCCATTACTAATTAGAAAGTTATCAGAGAGAGTCCCATTAACTCGTACCTTAGCTGATGGTTGTGTATACAAAGATAATATTCTATGGAGAGCTCGTGGGCCCAACCCAATATGCTCCAACACCGCTCTCATGAAATCCCAATTTACCCTGTCAAAGGCCTTTTCGGCATCTGTGGACAGTAATACAGTGGATATCTTACTGCTGGAGGCCAAATGGATTAGACTGAGGAGTTTAGTCGTGTTATCCTTCGCTTCCCGACCGGGTACGAAACCCACTTGGTCGTTGTGGATGAGCGACGGGAGAAATTCATTCAGTCTAAGAGCCATTAGCTTCGCAAAGAATTTGAGGTCTAAATTAAGCAAGGAGATTGGCCTGTAGCTGGAGCATACTGAGGGGTCCTTTCCTTGTTTAGGGATCACTGTAATATGGGCCTCAAGTGATTGTCTAGAGAAGTGGGTCTCGGCGGATATGGAATTAAAGGCCCGCAATAATTTGGGAGCCAGCATTTCTTTAAACATCTTATAGTAGGTGGCTGTGAAGCCATCTGGGCCCGGGCTTTTACGTAGGGGAGCGATAGAGATAACATGGTCCATCTCGGCCAAAGTAAAGGGTGCTTCTAAAGATTTCTGGGCAGACTTTGATAGTTGAGGAAATGCCACATCGGCTAGATATTTCCTGGCTCTTAACATATTGGAGAGAGGATCATGGGTCTGGGAAGGGTTACCCAGGTTATATAGAGTATTATAATAGCTTTTAAAGCATGCTGCTATCTCTGGGGATTTAAAGCATGTGGAGCCCATGTTGTTTTTCATCGATGGGATGAAGGAGGCCAATCTCTGGGTTCTAAGTGCCTGGGCTAAGAGTCTGCCTGGTTTATTTCCCCACTTATAATATTTACTATTACATCTACGTAGGGAGGCTTGGGTTTTGTTATTGAGGGTTGTTCGGAGTTGTGTTCGGGCCGCAGACAGCTCCATCAAATCCGATGGGGTCAGGGAGGATTTGTGGCGGGTTTCTAAAGTGTGAATTTTGTGTAGTAATGTAGTGATCAAGGCCTGACTGTTTTTCTTCACAAACGAACCTAGTTGGATCAGTTTACCTCGTATAACACATTTGTGGGCTTCCCAAAGCGTAATTTCGGATACTCCTCCTGTGTCATTGATATCAAAGTAGTCGGACAATGCCCCATCCAATTCTGATTTACAATATGCATCATATAGGAGCGATTCATTAAGGCGCCATGTCCAAGGGCCGAGGGCACGAGATGGAGCCGATAGAGACAAGGATACTGGGGCATGGTCCGACCACGTGATGGAGCCAATAGAGGCATCTACGATTAGGGGGAGGTGTCTATGGCTTAAGAACATGTAGTCAAGGCGTGAATAAACCTGATGTGGGTGTGAGAAAAAAGAGAAATCTCTATCAGTGGGATGTGTGACCCGCCAGGTGTCAGCAAATTGAAGTTCGTGGAAAATCTTCCTGACCTGTCTATGCTTGTGTTCGGAAAATCTAGGGGCTGGGGGGGAGGTGTCGATGGAGGGGTCCATGGACCAGTTGAGGTCGCCACCCAAAACCACTATACCCATCGCTAGGGCTTCAAGCCGGGGAAGGAGGGATCGAAAAAAGGGGATTTGTCCTTGATTTGGAGCGTAAAGGGATATGAGGGTGTATGTCTGGGAAAATATATTACATTGGACTACCAGTAACCTCCCAGGGACAAGTTTATGGACCGAGACATTAGATACCTGGAGGGCCTTGGAGAAAATTATAGCAACCCCCTTAGATTTACCTTCAGGGTTGTTAGAGTAGAAAGCCAGGGGATATTTTGGATTCACTAATGAGGGGCCTCGAGCAGAGATCTTAAAATGTGTCTCCTGGATTAGAGCCACATCCACTTTGTCGGATCGTAGTGTCCGAAGTAAATGGGATCTTTTCTCAGGGGTGTTAAGACCCTTTGCATTAATCGAGGTGAGTTTGATTACCCCTGAAAAAGACATCACATTGTATCGTAGCACAGTGAGGCGTAGCACTCGGACAGTTCACCCAAAGAAATAGAAAAACTATAAGAAGAAAAAGAGTGATGAAAAGAGCAAGTTACAAATAATAGAAACATCGTAAACATAATAACATCCGCAATGGAGAAGCAGGTAGGTTTGTTAACCAGCATCTCCATGTGGCACAATGGCCGTGTGCGGGATCGGGGTAAGGGAGTCACCCTTACAGGCACTTATTTTTAGCTTACATGTTGTAATAGTGTAATTTTAACTTAGTAAAACTTATAGTGACTAACAGTGTAAATCGGTAAAAACAAGTAACCATCTTCTGTCAATGTCCCATTGCTGAATTCCGGGACCAAAAATGAAACCGGGGGGGGGGGCGAGAAGGAAAGGGGGACATAATAAAACGAGGTTAAGTTGGCCCTAGGCCGCGTGTAACGTGTCTCACCCGGTTTCTCACAGTCAGGGTATTCAGTCCACCTAGAGAAAACAGCAAGGATCATTCAGCAGGGTAATGGAAATCAGATTCTTCAGGTGGGGGGATGATCCTGGTGTGCAGGAAGTGGTTTTGAGGTTGTCTTTTGAGGACTGGTGACCACTTGCCATGACTCTCCCCCTCTCGAAGGCTGTGGTGGTTGTAGATCCGGGAAGGTAAAGTCCCAGTCTGGGACCTTTAAGGGTGGGAGACCGAGTCCTGAGCAGAAAGTGGGAAGGTCGGATGTAGTGTGGAGTGAATATATCTTGCCTGAGGAGGATACCCGTAAGCTGAAAGGGAACCCCCATCTGTACTTCAGCTGTCGCTTGCGGAGTTCCTCCGTCAGGGGGCGAAGAATCTTCCTTTGTTGCAGAGTGTGCCAGGAGAGATCTTGAAAGACGGAAATAGGGTCACCGTTGTGTTTCAAGTCGTCAATATGTCGCGCTTTATTCATGATTTCTTCCTTTTGGGAATAGTAATGCAGACGACATATGACGTCTCGGGGTCGATCTGAGGGAAGCCCCCTTGGTTTTAGAGCGCGATGGGCTCTGTCAAATGTTATGGTGGCAGTTGGATCTTTGCCCAGAATCGTGTTAAAGATTGTCGTCAAAGCATCCACTATGCCCGTCTGGGGAACTTCCTCTGGGATGCCTCTCACCCGAATGTTATTCCTCCTCCCTCTGTTATCCAAATCCAGTACGCGGGATCGTAGCGATCTGATCTCATCTGATTGGGATTTGATAGCGTCTGTTAAGGATCCCAGGTAGTTGACAGTGGAGGCTCTGTGATCCTCCAGGGAGTCTACTCTATCGGAAAGCTGGGAGATGTCTTGTTTGATTGATGCCAGCTCTTTTCGTATGGTATCTTGGATGTCCTTCTTAGTAGGAAGTGTTTTCATAAATTGCAGGATATCTTGAAGAGTGGTGTCGCTGTGGGTGTGTGAGGTGGGCTGCTCCATCATTAACGGGGAGGCAGAGGAAGCAGAATGACAGGAAGACGGGCTGGAGGGAGAGAGATTTCCGGATAGCCTTGCAGGTGTAGATTGCAGGAACGATCTCATTCCCGGTTGGGTCGCGGTCTCTTTAGGTTGTGCGGTGTTGCCCTTCTTTTTCCCGGATCTAACCATGCTTATAAATGATTGGATGGATACTTGATTGCAGAAAATATCATGAGTATAGAGTTAGCATTGTTTGGTGCGCTGTGAAGTGCCTATAGCATGATGACTCCCAATGGAATGGCACTAGCACGTCATTAATTGGTGATCGTTGTTACAGTAGCAGGCACGTAGTGGGCTTCAGATCCCGCTTCTTCGGTAATGTGGAGGTAGATATAGGGCACCTGCATTGCCGGCTCCCAGGGAGCGACCCACTTCCTCTGAAGATTCTATCAGAGAAGTATGAGGAGATCTAAGTGGCTTATGTATAACTCTGTATATGGGTAGGCCACTAGAGGGTGCTCCAGCTCAAGATATGGATCTCAAAAGGGCACTGCCACTGAAATTTAGGCCCTAAGCCCCCTGATCTCAATATGTATAATATCCAAACTGTAGGTGTTAGGCCTGCTACAAGTGGGGAGGGGACTTATGGCCGCAGGAGGCGACTGCAGGCGAGTATTTTGTGGGCCGCCGTGTCCACGTTCCGATCCCGGAACTCACGGTCGGGCTTCTTCTAAACTTCAGACCCCGGCCTGCGGATGCAGGGAGTGGAGGCCTCGGGTGTCAAGGTCAAGCTATGTGCCTCTTCGACGGGGACACGGTGGGCGGGAGAGGTGCAGTGAATGCCGCTGAGCCGTCGGGGAACGAGGGACTGGCAGGCCAACAAAGAAACCTACCAGCCGTCGCCCTCGTCTGGTCCGCGGGTGTCCTGGGCCTCCGTCACCGCCGTCGCGCCTCGGTAGCGTGAATCAGATGGGCCTGTGTCTTCGCATCCCGCGGTCTCCCTCCTCCCCTGCCGCTGTGTCTCGCTGTGGGCAAGTCTCCAACAGGGGTGTATCACTTAGCCAAGTGTCGGAGCTATTCCGGGAGGGGGGTCTCCACTCTAGTCCCTGGCTTCACAGGGAAGGATAGGTCGCAACCTGTATATATTAGTGGGGTATGAGTGGGCACTGGGGTAAGTGGAGGGAATGTGGATGGTAACAGTCCCACCAAGGTTTCTACCTCAGGTGTCTGGGTTAAGAGAGAGGGGAGAGCTCTGGTACCTGTGAGACGTGAGGGGGGAGCGAGTGCTGCCAGCCGTCTGTGAGGCCGCCGGGCGGTCCGTGTAGCCGAGCGCACCGTGCTGCACTGCAGGGCCGTGGTTGTAACAGCGGGGTGGGGAGGGGAGCGAGTGCTGCCAGCCGTCTGCGAGGGCGCCGGGTTGTCCGTATGGGAGAGCGCACAGTGCTGCGCTGCAGGGCCGCAGATGTAATCGCGGGATCGTGGGGGTCCCTTCCGTCGAGGATCGTCACTCTGGTCACAGTCCGAGCTCCGTGCGTGGAGCGGACTTACCCCCGGATGCCGGACCCGTCCTCCACTCCTCGGCCGAGGCTTGGTGAGTCCGGATGATGTGGTGGGAGCCGCCGGGCGCCCTCACGTAGCGACGGACCTCTTCTTGCTGGAGCAATCCGGGCTTCTCTGTAAACTCTAGGCCCCGGCTTCCGTCCGGGGAGAAGGCCGCAGTCCGCAAAAGTGCTTAAAAGCACTTCCCGACTCCGCGGGACTCCCCAGGTTGTGGCAGCCGGGTAACTGGGTCTGCTGGGCTGTCTTTTGGCTATAATTGGGATAGGTAGAGGGGTTATAAAGGCTGTTTTATCGTGTTCACCAGAGGAGCTGAGGTGAAACACAGCCACCGTCTCTGCTAGCCAAACCACGCCCCCCGCAGCATTAAACTTCACTTCTCCTTGTAAGCCTGCCCCAGATCCCCATTGGCTAGTTTCACAGGAAATCTAGAAGTAAAGATAGATAAAACAATGGAGCTATGTGTATGGAGCTGAATAGGTGTGTTCTGGAGGAACCCACCCACCAATGACATAAACAGATAATCAAAAATTCAAAACACTGTGTGCGCTACCACATGTCCGTAAATACTGAAATTTAAATATTTATAAGTTCTCTAAAAATGGAAGATCAATACCGAGAAGATGTCACCTGATTAGACCAATCAGAATAAAGTCCCAATATCATGCAGAGTAAGATACAGGAGAGGTAGCCCCTTTCCAAATTAAGTTTCAGTGATGATTCCTCTCAAACAGGTACAGTTAAATTGCTTGTAGAAGCTCCAGGTAAGGAATATGGATAAAAAGAGAAGAATATATAGTGCAATAAACCTCTTAAAAAGCTTGACAGTTTATTCACAAATAAAAACTTCATCCAATACAAATTTCACCGCAAACTGGGGAACAAAATGGACCCATACTGTATCAAGCTCCTGGCAAGGACCAATGGAGTAAGAATTTAATGGGAGGTTCCGGAACCCTTAGTTCCTCCCTCCAAGCTAATCACCAGCGTCTGGACACGGTATTCTCCTAGATCTTGGATGCAGGTAAGTAAACCAATACGCCAACGCATTTCGAGTTAGTCACAACTCTTCCTCAGGGCAGTATCACAGGAATCTGGGGGCAGGCTGTGTCCTAGGTACAGCAGCGGCTTGGTGAACACAGCGCTGCTGATTCCAGGAGTAAGGCAGCCAGCACATATATTACATACAACAGTACATGTATGTTTGTTTGTGTTAACTGCCCCCAACCCCACCCCACATATGCAATGTGTGGTCTACACTGCAGCCCACAGGCAGCAATCACAACTGGAGATATAATAGTTATGTTTTAGCAGGACCTACTTACTATCAAGGCAATTGAGCATATGTAGTATAAAAAAAGTAAGAGACATACTGTATATCACAATGACGTGCGGTGAGGTGAGGCAGAGCTTTTTCTGTCACACTAACATATAAACCAGAGTTATGACTAGATAAAGTACATGAATAATACAAAGAATATATTAGAAATATCTTCTTTGTATTATTTTAATAATTTTTATAGTCAAAACTCTAGAGTAAAAAGTCTATGAAAGGTGTGGCAGTGTCTACCTTTTCCGCACATCTGTGGTCAATACTCACCAAATTTCCAGCAGTATATACTGCTGCACCTGTGTATAATGTCCACATGCACCCTCGGGCTCATATATTGTGTGTAAATCTTTCTCTGGTACTAGCCAGTGCCTCCCCAGCCATTTACCTCACCGCACGTCCCTGGTATATCAATGCCTTTGTAGGTGTGAGGCTTACTGATTTTTCCAATTAAAGTCCATGTATAAAGATGCTTTCAATTAATCCATTAATTAAACAATGTATAGCAGTTATATGATAGATTATATGATTAGTAGATGATTCTGGATTCTGGTATTTTGCTTTTGCAAATTGTTTTGTCGAGGAGTTATAAACAGGTCCTATGATATGGGCAGCCTTGACTTACATCTAGGATGGTTTTATATAGACATATGTCAAAGTTCTAGAAGGGGTATGAGACAGTGAGATAAAATAAATAAAAGAACAATTCTCTTCTAGAACTTCAAGCTAGACTGGTGTAGCTGTTGATTATTGCTGTATGAAGGGCAGTTACCCAGGCCCAGTGCCTG
Source organism: Pseudophryne corroboree (assembly GCF_028390025.1). Taxonomy (NCBI): domain Eukaryota; kingdom Metazoa; phylum Chordata; class Amphibia; order Anura; family Myobatrachidae; genus Pseudophryne; species Pseudophryne corroboree. The sequence goes on from NC_086448.1 coordinate 636,814,353, forward strand.
TTGGAGGCCTGAGTCCCGATGCCACCCTCCCCTCCTTTCCCCATTGCAGAAAGCGGCAGAGCTGTCGGCACCCTTGATGAAATTGGAACATACAATTTGTTTACTTTTTAGTGCAACTTATGATTTATTAGAATTTGATTATTTTAAGTTACTATAGAGCAATGATATATCTATTTGTCAATGCACTACTACTCTGAGTCAATACTGTCTTTATGAAATTGGAATTATAAGATGGGATTCTGGAATGGGATGGGCTCTTATGCTATTAGAGAAGGTACCAGTGGATTTAGAGACTGTAGTAGTTGTTGAGGTGAAAGGGGAAGCGGATAGTACTGTAGTTACAAAAAGAAGAAACAAAATTAAAAAACCAGGGCAACACATTAAGTACTGTGACTGGAGCAAAAAAGTTTAGACAAAGAGAAGGTGGAGGAAACGTGGTTTCAAAGGAAAATAAAATTGGGGAAAGTTGACATAGAGGTGATCACACAGAAAATAGAAAAGCTAATAAAATATATGACTGATGATATGATCATCCAGAACAAAAACAACAGACTTGAACTCGTTGTTCTCTACCAGCTTCAAGAAACTAGGGTTAGGCGATAATCCATTTTAAAAACAATCCCAGAATGATGTGATTAAACAAATAGCCTTAGACCAGTTTAAACATACTACCTGACTTTTGAGTACTATTGGCAAAATACAATGGAAAATTAATAAAGAATGGATGTTCAACATTAACATCGACAAAAGGAATCAAGAGCTTGAGAGAACTTTGGTAGTTGAAAGAACATCTGTTACGAGAACAAAATGCTCACCATTGCCAGCTCTATAAAGAACCCCTCTTTAAGTTACTTTCAGTCGGTCTTCTAAGAGTAAGGAACCAGGCGAGATTACTTTACAGCCAGACACTTTGGGGCAGATGTATTAAGCCTGGAGAAGTGATAAAGTGGAAGGTGATAACGCACCAGCCAGTCAGCTCCTAACTTCCATGTTACAGGCTGGGTTTGAAAAATGACAGTTAGAAGCTGACTGGCTGGTGCGTTATCACCTTCCACTTTATCACTTCTCCAGGCTTAATAAATCTGTCCCTTGATACCTTATAGGCTAAAACAGCAGAAGATAGTGTTGTTATGGGAAATACCATTTATATCACCCCTAAAATATCTAAACTGTTAATTATTTTCATGTCAAAAAAGGTTATGCATTAAACGGCATGGCAACCAACGTGATGCATTAGTCAATTTGATTGCTATCACAAGAAATAACCCCTGAAGCTTCTGCCAAGTGTTAAAGAGGGAGAAAACATAGAATTCAATGTGGTGAATGGAAAGAGGGGAACACAAGTAGCCAATATGACTGGTCCTGGGGTTATACTGGTAAAAGGAAGTTGATTTGCTCCAAGTAGATGATAGTGTTGAAGATGTTTCAGTCAACCAAGGAGATTAAATATATTTTGCCCAGAGAGTGTGTCAGCATTAGCTTCCTGCTCCATTCTTATATAGACCACAACCCAGATTGGTAGGAACCATGTTGGTAATACGGTGGTACATGCCCACAAGTATGTGCAGTAGAGGACCAGTCGGGTACTGAAACCAGATGTTGAGACAAAGCTCAGTTTACAGTACTACACGTTTGCAGTACACAACATAAGCTGCAGGAGTGTTCAGACTGAGAAGAAAAAGATTGCAGGAAGGCTTCACACACATTTAAAGAAGCCAAACTAAAAAGTGCACTGCAGCAAGTATCTGTTCTAAACATATCACTTGCTGCACCTCAAGAAGCCCATTAACATTAAGAAACTGCTGCTTAAATTACTGTAGCAGAGATGTTAAGGATAGCTATTTTAAGTCTTCTATACTATTATTATTATCATTATTACCAGGTATTTATATAGCGCACACATATTCCGCAGCACTTTACAGAGAATACTTGGCCACAGAGTCGGCCATAGCTATAGGCAAACTAGGCAATTGCCTAGGGCATTTGATATGCCCAGGGGCATCAGCAGCTTCTGCTGATTAAAATGATATGCGGCATGCCTATATTCTGTGTGTAGCATTTCATATGCAGATACAGGCACAGTCTCACACAGTATATAGGCATGCTGTATATCATTTTAATCAGCAGAAGCTGCTTGTGCATCCTAGCCACATAACAATGCAAATAAGATGCATTTTCATTAAAAAAATGTGCCCGACGTTAGCACTGAGGCAAGATTTATGAGGACACATCTGTATCCAAGCAGAGGCAGAGGTCACAGTGTTAGCAGCAGTGTGAGTGCTGTGTGCATGTGAGTGGGTTGGTTGTGCAGTAGTGTTCGGAATATGTGTAAGGAGCATTATGTGTGTCATGTAAAAATGCATTAATGTGCAACATATGTATAAGGGGCACTATGTGTGTCATTATGTGTATAAGGGCATTAATAATGTGTGGCATACAGTATGTGTAACAGGGTACTACTGTATTTGTTATTATGTGTATAGGGGCACTAACAATGTGCAGCAAATGTGTAGGGGGCACTTTGTGTGTCATTATGTGTATTAGGGCATTAATAATGTGCGGCATATGTGTAAGGGACATTATGTGTAAAAGGGCATTAATAAAGGTTGTCATGATGTGTAAGCACATTATGTTTAGAAGGACATTAATAATGTGTCTCATATGTGTTAGGGGCATTACTGTGTGGAATTATGTGTTTAAGGTGCTCTTCTATGTGGTGTTGCGTATAGAAAGGGCACTACTGTGTCGTCTAATGTGAATAAGGAGCAATTCAGTGTGATGTAATGTGAATAAGGGGCTCTACTGTGAGGAGTAACGTTTATCAGGTAAAGTGATACTACTGTGGGATGTAATATTAATTATGGAAACTATCGCATGATCAAATGTGAATAAAGTGCAGTACTGTGTGGCGTATTTGGAATTGGGGTTACTATTGTGTGGCCATGCCCCTTGCCAGCAAAAACACACACCTTTTTGGGCTGTGCGCCAAATGTGCGAACTGTTCCTATTTAAAATATAGGGGGTACAAACACCAAAATAAGGACTGTTATGGCTGAGGGGTGATGGTTCTGGGAAAGAAGTGCAAGGTCAGAGGCGGAACCAGGGGTGGTGCTAGGGGGCACCAGCCAAAATCTTGCCTAGGGCATCATATTGGTTAGGGCCGGCTCTGCTTGGCCATTCACATCAGTCCCTGCCCCAGTGGAGCTTACAATCTAGGTTCCCTATCACATGTACACACAGACAAATTCACTAGGGTTCATTTTTGTTGGGAGACATTTAAGCTACCAGAATATTTTTGGATTGTGGGAGGAAACCGGAGAACCTGGAGGAAACCCATGCAAGTATGGAGAGAAAATACAAACTCCACACAGTGAGGTCCATGGTAAGAATCGAACCCATGACCTCAGTGCTGTGAGGCAGTAATGCTAACCATTACACAATCCATACTGCCCCATATACTAATGAACTATCTACAGCAGAATTTTGGACAAAGTGTTGACTGATTTACTGGCTGCTAAGAAAGTTTTAAGCATCTAATCTACACATGCTGCAGCATAATGAATACATCTGCACTGATTTATTGATTACTAAGAAGGTTATGCACTGGCATATCTATAATAATAATGGGTACAGTGTGTGTGGTGCACACGAGTCCACTCTGCACCAATTTTTTCAATACTTACCCTCCGGAGTCCTGCATCGGCAGCAGCAGAGCTGCAGAAACCACTGAGAAAGTGGCACAGTGCCCAATTTCCCAGCATTTTGCACATGCACATATCTAAATCACAGAGAAAATGGCTGCCACAACATTTTCCCAGAGCCCTGCGCATGCGCACTAGACTCTGGGACAGCACTAGGGTCTCCTAGAGCCATGAGTCTATTGCTCTGCTGACTAGAGAGGAAGGTGGCCCAGATGAACATGGCACACTGGCCTCTTCCTCTCGTGATGTGCCCCTGAGGTTATGTGGTCATAACCTCAGGAACATACAGTAAGTACACTACACATGTAGTACTGTATAAGGGTTTTTATGAACCGACCCCTGTTGGACTTCTTGCTTCAGTCAAGATCATAAGACCAGTATATCAGCCAGATTATCCATTATGACCCATTCACCCATCTACGAATACAGACAACATGGGAGCAGTTGTTACAGTAATAGCTCTATAAATATATTTATATGAAAGTAGTATATTTTATTAATTTTATTTATACATTGTTTACATAATTATATTACTTTTCATACTTTTAAAGTTTGCATATGGTTGCTGGCAGTCCACTTTGATTGATTGTATGCTTTTATTATATATTGCAAATATGTATCATATCGGTCAGTGTTTTCTGTACTTTATCATGCTATATACAAAACAGATGAACAATACAATACAACAAACCAACAACCACCAGCACATAAGCTATGGGCCAAAGGTCGCCTATGCACACAGCAGTTTAAAGTTCTCCATTGCTCAGGAAAAGAGAATGCCATCTGTAGATGATAATAGCACTAATAGCACTAAATCTTAAATCAAACAATTTACAGGATCCAAAACAGCATGGATTTACTGGTGGGAGATCATGCCAAACAAATCTTAATGACTATTTTGACTCTGTGATGAAAAAATAGATTAAGGGGAGCTGTAAATGTAGCATATCTAGACTTTAATAAGGCATTTGACACTGTCCCACATCGCAGACTGCTAAATAAACTTGAAAGGGTGCGGGTGGATTATAAAACAGTTACATGGATAAGAACCTGGTTGCAGGATAGGAAACAGACAGTTGTAGTAAATGGAGTGCAATCTATGGAGGGACATGTTACTAGTGGAGTACCCCAGGGTTCTGTACTTGGACCAGTTCTCTTTAATATCTTTGTTGGTGACATTGTAAATGGTATTAAAGGGAAAGTATGCCTTTTTTGCAGATGATACAAAGATATGAAACAGGGTAGACACACCGGGAGGGGTAAAAAAATGATTGATGATCTAGCTAGGCTTGAGAAATGGTCAAGAATGTGGCAACTACAGTTTAATGCTAAAAAATGCAAAATCATGCACTTGGTTTTCAATAACCCAAAGGCTAAATATAGTATCAAGGGTACTATAATAGAAACTACTGAGGAGGAAAGGGATTTAGGAGTCACTATTTCAAGTGACTAAAAGTCAGGAAAGCAATGCAACTAAGCAATGATAAAGGCAAGTCAGATGCTTGGTTGCATAGGGAGAGGAATCAGTAGCAGGAAAAAGAAGTAATAATGGCACTGGTAATAAGTAATATGGTCATTGGTACGGCCTCATCTGGAATACTGTGTCCAGTTCTGGAGACCATATCTCAAGAAGGATATAAATATATTAGAGAGTGTACAAAGAAGGGCAACTAAAATGGTGCATGGACTACATCACAAAACTTACCCAGAAAGGCTAAAAGATCTTAACATGTATAGTTTGGAGGTGAGAAGGGAAAGAGGGGACATGATAGAAACTTTCAAATATACCAAAGTTTTTAACAAAGTTCAGGAGGGAAGTATTCTTCAAAGGAAGAGAAGTATTAGAACTCAAGGACGTACACTGAAACTGGAGGGAGGCAGGTTCATGGGAAATTTTAGGAAAAATAACTTCACAGAAAGGGTAGTGGATAAGTGGAATAGTCTACCATCAGAGTGCAGCACATGAAAAATCTTGGAGGTAGGAGTGGGAGGAAGTAATCCGTAGGCAGGAGAGTCGGCGTGCATTAGCAGAGCGAAGAGGACGGGTGGGAGTGTAAAGGGAGATAAGGTCAGAGATGTAGATGGGAGAGTAGTGGGTGAGGGCTTTGTAAGCGAGTGTGAGAAGCTTGAAATGGATTCTGAAAGGGAAGGGGAGCCAGTGAAGGTCTAGTAAGAGAGGAGAGGTGGACGTAGTGCGTTTGGTGAGGAAGATGAGCCGGGCAGCAGCATTGAGGATAGATTGGAGTGGAATGAGGTATCTGTCAGGAATGCCAATCAGGAGCAGATTACAGTAGTCCAGTCTGGAGATGACCAGTGAGTGGATAAGAGTCCTAGTAGCATCCTGGGTCAGAAAGGGTCTGATCCTGGAAATATTTTTTAGATGAAAATGGCAGGTTTGTGAGAGGTGCTGAATGTGTGGGTTGAAGGAGAGGGAGGAGTCAAGGATTACTCCAAGACAGCGCACTTAGGGGCTAGAGGAGATAGAGGTGCCATCAATAGATAATGAGATTGTAGGAGGTGAGGTTATGCGGGAGGGAGGGAAGATGATCAGCTCGGTCTTAGACATGTAAAAGTTTAAGAAAGCGCTGGGACATCCAGGAAGAGGTAGCAGAGAGACAATTGGAGATACGAGTGAGGAGAGTAGGGGAGAGGTCTGGAGAGGAAAGATAGATTTGGGTGTCATCAGCATAGAGATGATATTGGAAACCAAAAGAACTAATGAGCTTACCTAGTGAGGACGTATAGAGAGAGAAGAGAAGAGGACCAAGGACAGAACCTTGGGGTACCCCTACAGTTAGTGGAAGTGAGGGGGAGGTGGAGTCATGAGAGGAGACAGAGAAAGAATGGTCAGAAAGGTAGGAGGACAGCCAAGAGAGGGCAGTGTCACGGAGACCAATGGAGTGAAGAATTTGCAGTAGGAGAGGATGGTCCACAGTGTCAAAAGCAGCAGAGAGATCAAGTAGAATAAGTATAGAGTAGTGTCCCTTAGATTTAGCAACATGGAGGTCATTGCATACTTTTGTAAGGGCAGTTTCAGTGGAGTGGAGAGGACAGAAGCCAGACTGGAATGGGTCAAGCAGTGAGTGTGAGGAAAGAAAGGAAGTAAGGCAGTTGTAGACAATATGCTCAAGGAGTTTGAAGGCAAAAGGGAAGAGAGAGATGGGTCGGTAGTTAGAGAGAGTGTTTGGATCAAGGGTAGGTTTTTTAAGAATATGAGAGATGAGTGCATGCTTGAAGGCAGAGGGGACAGTGCCTGATGAGAGGGATAGATTGAGAAGGTGGGAAAGATGGGAACAAGCAGAAGGAGAGAGGTAGTGGAGAAGGCGGGAGGGGATAGGGTCAAGTGGGGAGGTGGTGAGGGGACAGGAATGAATGAGGGCCATGACTTCCTCTCCAGATGCATGGGAGAAAGATATAAGAGTAGGTGCGAGGGATGGGGAGGGTTGGTAAGGGATGGGAGAAAGCTGGTTACTGATGGTCTGGTGTGATGTGATGTCCTGACGTACGGAGTAAATTTTGGATGTGAAGTAAGTGGCAAAGTCAAGAGCAGAGAGTGAGGAAGGGAGACGAGGTGGAGGTGGGCAGAGGAGTGAGTTGAGAGTGGCAAAGAGGCGCTGGGGGTTGGAAGACTGGAAGGAGATGAGGTTCTTGAAGTATGACTGTTTAGCAAGAGAAAGGGCAGCACTGAAGGATGAGAGCATAAGTTTGAAATGGAGGAAGTCTGCCTTAGAGTGTGATGTACTCCAGTGACGCTCAGCAGTACATGAGCATTTTTGCAGATATCTGGTGCATTTGGTGTGCCAGGGTTGAGGTGTTAATTTGCGAGGGTGAATAGTGCTTGGTGGAGCAACAGAGTCAAGAGCAGAAGTAAGGGATGCATTGTATGTGGAAGTGGCTTGTTCAGGGCATGAGAGAGAGAGAGAATAGGAGAGAGAAGTGAGTCAAACAGGGAGGAAAGGAATGTGGTGTCAATAGCTTCAATGTTACGCTTAGTGATGGTAGCCTTAGGAGGTAGAGATGGGGAAGTCGAGAGAGATAGGTTAAAGGAGAGCAGGTGGTGGTCAGAGAGGGAAAATGGGGAATTGGAAAAATCAGAAATATCACAGCGGTGAGGTCATCAGGTCATCTCCAGCATGTACTGTAACTGCTGTATTCCCAAGAGATCACACCTTCTATCCCCATGAGGAAGACAGATATAGTCTCCAGCTTCATCAGCCCCCCCCCCCCCTTGGGATTTTTAACTACTTCCCTGCTGGACACTACACCTACACCAGGTTTACATATTGTTGGTGATAGAAAGAAGCACTGGAGAAGGGGAGGGGGTTTAGACCAAGTGCATTGAAATCTCCTTCAAAGAGAGTGAGGTCTGTGAGGATCTGCACCTTGTCACCCCTGGACAGCTTTATGACTAGCCAGGAAGTTTTGGCTTAGCTATCTAAACATGTGGACTTCTTTTACTTTCCATCAGGCAATTGATCTGGCCATCTCCCTCTTATCAGTATTTATAACCTCTGGTCTGGTCATTGCACATGTCATCTCAAACTTTATGGTCTGCAGATCTCCCCCAGCCTGGATGTATGGAGGTTAAATGCAGGACATTGCCCGTCAGCCATTTTGTCACATCTAGGCTGAAATAATACAAAATTATATATATACAGTCACTTGAAAACATTATTGGTGATTATTCCTGCAAGTAATCACCACACCTTAGATCGCATATAATTTGTGATCCTCCTTTGTGTATTTAAACATGACATGCTTGGGATAGGCATATGAATATCCTTACAAAGACTTAAGGCTCAAAAAGGGTTGAGATTACCTAAAGGATAAAAAAAGGGGCAGACTAGATGGGCCAAGTGGTCTTTATCTGCCATCAAATTCTATGTTTCTATATGCTAGTTAGAAATGTAAGTAGTGCTAAGCAGGTGTTAACTATTTGATAAATTAAGAAATAAACTGAGAAAAATCTTTCACCAGTGTAAAAGTCACAGAAGAGATTTTCTGAGTTTAATAAATATACCATTTGGTTATAAATGTAAATATGGGATGTGCCAACCCAACACTTCATGTATGTATACTGCATATTATACTAAAATCTGTGCTCCTAAGAATTAATACTTATCAAGTGGTTGTGTTAGGATTTGGGTGAAAAATTTATTGTGTCTATGCAAAACACATATAAATGTGCATTGATTGGAATAAATGGAAGGTTTTCCTAAAGTTTATGAAGCCTAAGTGAAAAGAACACGCTAATGGTTTTAGAACTTTTAATCTGTTCATGAACAATTTCCCTGTGAGCTTATATTATAAGCACACCACTGGCATGAACCTTTTCTTTCTTTAAGATCTGAACAGAGACACATTTGCATGTCAAAATAAGGGCATTTAGTTTCTAAACTTGATTCAATTTAAATTGCAGTGTGCACCTTCACTAAATTGGTGTTCTGCATTAGTGAGACCATTATTTGAATTGCTACCGACTCTTAATGCTTTAACAATTTTAAAATGTTAGGACCACTGCAATTTCTGAAGTCTTCAATCTTTTTGATAAATGTACAATGCAAGCCAATTCTAATTACATGAAAGAAAACCCTAAATGTTTCAGACTTACATAAGGTAAGAATAGAATGCCTATGGATAAACTGAACAATAATTATACTGGAAAACCATCTTATATTATTGTGATTGATGGTCACTACAAATACATGGAACTACATTAGATTTATTAGGTGCTGGTTTCATACAGTGTAAATAAGACTGATTATTACAGATCTGACTATGAAACTTTGCATATATTTAAATATGTGTCAGCAGTATTTTTAGGGAAAAAATATTTTTGCAGGATATATTATAAAATAAAAAAATTATAAGAAAAAGTACACACACTTTCCAATCTTATGAAATATATTCTTCTATATTTTTTATCCAAGTAAGTTCTGAGCATTACTTGGATGACCTGATACATAGAACTGTACTATTAAAACATGTCAGTTCCTATGTTTGTTTCCTGTACTAAAAAAGAGGTCAGTAAGTCTAATTACAACTTGTGGTTATGTCCACAGGAACTTTCATACAGCTCGGTTTTTATGTTAGAGTACCATTAAGCAAGAATAAATAGTTGCTGTACTTTGGTTGTGGTACAGAAAATGGCAAACTGCACTTTAATGATCTTAGCAGTATTTAAATTCTACAAAGCATTTAGGTGAGGGAAAAGTTTTAATAGCAGTAGGTGGTGCAGTCGGCTGTACTTTTACTGTACAGTACATTTGTATTACTCAAATAAAAAGCTGCTGGATGTGAATTTTATCAATATGTTAAAAAAAAATATCCGCACAATTTACTTATTATATACATTATATACAGTAGTATAGCAATTCAGGAGAAAGATGGCAAAAATGGACATTGGAAAAGAAGGGCTGTAACATTGGGAACCACGATATAAAGTAAAAAGAATAGAGGGGAAACTGATGAGAGCAGTAGGTTAAGCCTTATACAGATCACCAAAGCAGTTATTGCATAAACCAATTCATCCTGTGATCAGGAGTTGGCAAGATTATTTTGTCAAAGCCTTTAAAGGCACATGATTTAAAGCACTGCATAATTACATCATATTAGAATCCTGAGCAACCAATCAGAAAAATGCATCTGTGATCTGTTCTTGAGGCTCAATGTTGACTGGACATTATCAGTTTTTCATTTTGATGGCAGTACGGATGGTGTAATGGTTAGCATCACTGCCTCACAGGTCATGGGTTCAATTCCCACCATGGCCCTAACTGTGTGGAGTTTGTATATTCTCCCCGTACTAGCGTGGGTTTCCTCCGGGTACTTCGGTTTCCTCCCACAATCCAAAAATATACTGGTAGGGTAATTGGCTCACAACAAAACTTTACCCTAGCGTGAATGCGTGTACATGTGGTAGAGAATATAGATTGTAAGCTCCACTGGGGCGGGGACTGATGTGAATGGACAATTATTCTCTGTAAAGCGCTGCGGAATATGTGTGCGTTATATAAATAACTAGTAGTAAATAATAATAAATAATAATAAAATGGCCAATAATCTCTACTATCAAATGAATGGAGGTGAAAAAAACAGGAAAACATATCTTGACTAATAGGCAACATACAGTAAATGCTAATAATCAGCAAGGAAATGGGAGACAAATATAACAGAATGACAAGGGTGCAGCTGGAGGGCAGGGGGAGATGGGGAATGTGCTCCATGTAACAGTGGGATGTGGGCACCAGCAGCGGATTCAGTGCTCCGGTTTAATCCCAAAGAGCAGAGTATAGTTTTATACTTTATGATAGGTATAACTAAGAACAAAGTGGAGGTAAAGGTAAGGAGTTAATTATATGTGGTTAATTAGGATAAAATATTTTTTTTATTATGAGCCTGAGAAATTTAATTAGCAGTTTAATGCACATTAATGTAACTATTGCATTATACTGGCCAATCGATAACAGGGGATTATGAAGGTAATTAATAAAATGATAAATTATATTAAATGGGTTTGTTTTATGAAGCTCAATTAGTTAATTTCTAGGAGGTGTTAATTCTTGATGATGAAAATATACTGAAAAGTAATCAAAAATACTCCCTGTATTATATGGCAGTCACACTCCTCTGTGTGACGATCACTGATGCTTTATATACTGTATGGCAGTCACTGATGCTTTCTAAATTATATGATGGTCACAGTGATGTTCTCTATATTATATGGCTGTCACTGTTGTACTCTGCATTATATGGTGGTCACTGTGATGCTCTCTGCATTATAAGGCAATCATGGTGATTTTCTTTGTATTATTTGATGGTCACTGATGCTGTCTGTATTACATGGCGGGAATTAATTCTGTCTGCATTATATGAAAGTCTGTTATTCTCTTATAGTTTCTATATTATATGGCAGTCACTTATGCTTTATGTATTATATTGCAGTCACTGATGAATCTTTGCCTTGGGTAAGTGAGAGCCTAGATTTAACACTGCACAATGGCCAGACATGGATAGACTGCAAACAGGGACTCTGAGGGGGAGGGGTGGGTCATAGTAGGAGCAGAGTTTCTAGGCCTAAGCCTGTCTGGGGACTGAGGCTGCTGAGAAGGTCCCGACACGCCTTCAGTGGGCAGCGCAGCATGTAAAGAGGACACACACACATGCCGCCACACACTTGCCAACTTTTCCTAGTATTTGGGCCTGATAGATGTCCTGGTGCCTCTTTCTGCTGCCAGCCATGAATTAACAGGGTTATGTATGAAGACAAACCGAAGAAAAGCAAGAGAAGGAAGATGTGCAAAAGAATAAAGGAAAACAGTGATATATATCTTCCATCTGACAGTCATTCAAATTGTTGAGGAGCCCATAATCGCTCCTCAACAATTTGTAGTAGTAAAAATAGAGATAATAATTTAAAATATACCACTTTGCGGCATATCTCAAAACTACTTTTGCGCTATTAAAATGAACTGTGATGCCGAGACATACTTTGCACTAAAGGTCTGTCCCAGTGAATCTACGGATATGTTTCTCACATTACTGAAGCAAGAAAAATCTGCAGCTCCAGGGTCCAGTTACAAGGCAGCCGCTGTCTGCCGGGAAACCCTGCAGCAGCATCTGTCTGATGGAAACTCCTGCAGCTGCCGCTGATCACCAAGACCCACTAAAGCAGCCTTTGTCCACCAGGACCCCCGGAACAGTATCTGGATGCTGGCAAAAAGTAAATATTTTGTTTACTACTTCAACAGGGTAGAGACCCATAGCTCCTGCCTCCACCATATTCTATCTAGTGGGTGAAATGTATCAAGTCTTGGACAGACATATATTGGTGAAGTTGCCCAAAAGCAACCAATCAGCTTCTGTCATGTATCTAGCATAGTCTTTGAAATGACAGTTAGTAGTACATTGGTTGTTTTGGACAACTTCTCCACTTCATCCTTCTCCAAGGCTTGATACATCAACTCCAGTATATCTAGCCTACAAGTAGCAGGCATGAAAATGAGTTATAAATGAACCACCTCAACCCACCCTTAGCAGAAATACATAATAAATATGAATTCAATTTGCAAACAGCCAAAGTAATCTACAGGATAAACCTACTGCCCCTGCAATTCTGTTTCATTTTTCCCACAACTATTTCCTTTCCTCAATGTCAAGCCTGTTATTGCCTGTATTAAATAATAAAAAAATAAAAAAAACAGACTGAAACAAGAATTCTTAATGGGAATGGTTGTCATCTGATACCAAAGACAGGGGTCTATTTATTATTATGTGGAGATAAGACTTATTTTTATAGAAGTAAGGTGACATAGAATTGTATAGCGCCAGTCAGTATAACATAACCTACATGAAAGAAATCCCTATATAAAGACAAGTCATGAGTTACATCAAAACAAGCATACATAAGGCTGACATAATGCAGAGGTTATTAGAGGGACCTCTTGCGAGAGAATTAATAATATTAGCCAAATAAAAATACATTATATGTATACACATGGACATATTGTAGTTCAGCTAACTTCTAATTTAAGAATTTTGGTCTGCCGATGGCATATACAGTATATAATACAAAAATGTACTGAATGTATTTCAACAATTTTAAAATTACTTTGCAAGATGCTTGTCACTCAATCAATATCCTCATCCCGACACTGAAATTCTTGTGGCTTTGAAGTTTAAAAATAGCCAGATACTTGTCATTTAAGTACCGATCACCCTGACTTTTTCTGTGCCTCTGAAAATGTCACAATTTTCAGGACATTGTGGCTATTGCTACTTGCATTGCAATGTATTTCCTGACTCCCCTTGTCTAGCTTGAATTTAATTTTTTATATTATGTAACTTTCAAAATTAAGTATATATTGAAAAAAATATTGCTCATAAAATATTTAGCCATTGAATTCAATTTAGTCAAACCCATATTGGATAAAAGAATATTGAAAAGTCATATTTGTTATTTCATTTTTGTTTAACAGTGAGCAGAAATAATTGTGTTTATTGATGTTATTTAATAACTGAACAGACAAGAATACATACAAATCTGCTAGGAATAAAGAATATCAAATCCCATTTTATATTTCTTTTGTATATATGGTTAAGCTTTCGGCTGCAATATACAGTATGTGTTATTGGCTTCCTATTTATACTTTTATTTTGGTAATTTAAGTACACTATGATACTCTTCATGAAAGTATTTATTATCCTGTACAAGTCCCATCAGGAGCCATCAAATTCTCTACCAAGGGAGGGGGTAATAGCCAATTTGTTAACTGGATTTAAAAATAGACCAGACACCTTTCTTACAAGAGACGTTATCTCTAGGTATAATTATAGCAATATAATATAGTTTTTCATCCAGCGAATCCTTCAGGGACCAGAAAGGAATCTGTTCTTTTTTGCCAACTGTGAAGTTCCAATGGCAATTGCCTTTGTTGAAGATTTATTTTGCCTTTATCTGTATCAGTGCAGTTACAATTTAGAAATGGTTGAACTTTATGTACTTTTGTCTTTTTTAAACCTCAGTCACTATCTATATAAAACATAGCAGCAAGGTTCCACAATGCTTATTATCTACTGTAGGTGCTGTTGAACAGGGCTACAGCAAAATGGCAGTGGTGTACTGTAGTTATAGGGCAGTAGCTGTCAGAGAGTCACAGGCTACTCAAGTGTTGTCTAAGAGGTCAATTCAGTTAGCCGTGATGATCTTGTGGGTGCAAGTCATTGCCGCAGCGGCTGCACTTTACAGCAGCCCGAATTTGAACAAAAGTGCTCGCCACCCCATAGAGGTCCAAGCAATTTTGAGCGAATTCAGGCAGAATCCAGGCTGCAAAGGGTGTGAGATCAGGTGCTGTTGCCGGCATTTAAACGCCACAGCAACGGCACTTTGCACCCTTCGCAGCTAATTGGATTTAGCTCTAGGACTGGCAAACCTGCCAGGTTTATGTGCGTGATTTACATTGAATTAAATTTTTTATGATGTTACATTGCACTTCTAAGTCCTAAAATTGAAAGGACTACACAGTGTCAATGGGATGTAGTTATATGACCGATGCCGGGTTCCCGCCCCGTCACTATCCCCAGTCGTCATGCCAACTAACAGGGACTATACCCACTCGTGGGTGTCCACGACACTCATAGAGTGGGAATAGAACCTGTGGCAAGCGCAGCTCACCACTGAGCCTGCAGCGTGGCAAGCGCAGCTAGCCCTCAAGGGGCTTTGTTGCCCTCAGCCCCCCCCCCTCACCCCCCTCCCCCCCCGTCGGGCATCTAATAGCCTGGATCCCGGCGTCGGTATGGGGACCGGCGATCTCCCGACCACTGGTCACGCGAACCCAACCCATGCCAACTACATTCATTATGGACCATAATAAAGTGAAATGAATGGACCATTAAACAAGTGTGATCATTATACAATCTTAACATTTGTCTTTTCCCAATGCCGTCTAACAAATCAGTCTCTGTTATGAAGCAGTACGGCTGTATGGTACTTTGTACAACACAGTGTCTAATATAGAAGATTGCTCACTATGCAATTATTGCAAGGCTTTTCTTTCTGCCCTCTGCAAATAGACGACAGAAAAGCTCTTGGTAGGGAAACCAAATAATGGAAAAGGCAATAATATAATTTTTAATAAAACTTTTCCAAGCATAGTGCAATATTTCTTTCTGCGGAAGTTAAAAATGTTAAATTGAAAACGAGACCATAGACTTTTCCTGTTCTGATTTATTGTTACGATTTCCTTTACTTGTTCTTTTTTATATTAAGTAATTATTAAGTGTTTTACTGAAGCAAGTTTTTTCCCAGGTGACACAGACAGATATTTACTAAAGGATATGCTCTATAAGGCATTGTGTGTGACATTTACTAAACTATGATACTGTGCTATGCTTGTGGCATGCTTGCTGTGAGCATTGATGAGTACAGTATGTCTGGGTTAGTTTGAGGTCATAGGATTGTTGAAGGGAAAAAATAATATTACATAAACCCTTTAGTACTGTCAGAGCTGTGTAACTGGTGGTTCCAGTGGCAGGATAAATAATGATACAAAATATAGTTGTCTACCCTCCCGCAGCTCCCGTTTCATAAATCTCCTGCTGTCCTGCTTTGTAGGTCAAAGCTCCCGGATTCTTCAGATTCTGCCAGGGGTAACACTAAGGAGAATGTTTGCAAGAACAGTGTAGCTGCTCAGGAGTCACTGCTGATGACTCTCATTATCTTCCCTTGTGGGAACCCTGACAGGAGAAAGAGACAGCAGCACATGATCACACACAGGGTCCTCTTATCTATTCTGGTGTGCACTGACCAAGATTGGATTGGCACAGAGGGGTACAGTGAGGTACTGCCTGGGGTCTACCTCCTCCTCTAGGGATCAAGTCCCAAACTGTGCAAGTGAATTATTTGTATGTTACATTATACTGCCCAGGACAATGGTGTATTTTCTACAGTGCATTGCTATTATTAATCTATTACATAATCATGCATGCACTGACAGTATTTGCTCTCTCTCTCTCTCTCTCTCTCTATATATATATATATATATATATATATATATATATATATATACATACCCTCCAACATTTTACACATTAAAATCGGTACAAATTAGAAAAGGGGGAATGGCCATGGGTAAAGGGGGTGTGACCACGCCCCCTTTCCTATACTTTCAATGGAAGTTTGGAGAGCCAAAAATCGGTACAGATCATAAAAAAAAGGTACTGTACCTATTAAAAAGGTACAGTTGGAGGGTCTGCATATATCTGTATATATATAATTATTAAGGGGCCTAGACCATGCACTGTCTAATAGTTAGGCAAACCAGTGTGGTGGCTGGCCACACCCCCACTGGAGACTGCCCACACCTCTTAATATGGGACCCTACCACTGGACAAGGACCCCACGGAATCTTTCGTATCGGAACTAAGAACCATCTTGATAGAAGGCCTGAGATCAGGACATATAAACAAAGATGAATACCAGTACATGATCACAAACAATCCTATCATTCCGATCTTCTACTTTCTCCCTAAAATACACAAACGCCTCGACAAACCCCCAGGCCGTCCCATAATTGCGGGAATAGATTCAGTCACAGCCAATATCTCAGAGTATGTAGAAATATTTCTACACAAATATGTTATAACTCTGGAGTCATATGTAAAAGATACCACTGCGATATTGAATGACTTAAAGGATGTAAGATGGGAAGATGATTACCTATGGATAACCATAGACGTTCAATCTCTCTACACATCAATAGAACACACTAAAGGGATTGAATCGTGCAAGGAATTCCTGCAACATGACACAAACCTGGAAGAAGGCCACAAGGATTTTATCTGTCTTTTAATAAAATTCATCCTCACTCACAACTATTTTAAATTTCTTAACGGATTTTATCTACAGACTTGCGGGACCGCGATGGGTACGGTTTTTGCTCCCAGTTTCGCTAACCTACATATGGGGTGCTGGGAGAAAGACCAAATATACAAGTGTAACGAGTACCATACAAACATCGTCACATACCGCAGGTACATAGATGACATTCTGATGATCTGGAAAGGGAGTGAAGAATCCTTTATTGATTTTTTCAGAAAGATTTCTGTTAATGAATACAACTTAACCTTTACATACAAAGCAAATAAGGTGGAAATAGAATATCTGGATCTAATACTCACAATGGAAGGCACGCGAATAATAACCAAGAATTATGTAAAAGCAGTGGATAAAAATAGTTACTTACATTTTAACAGTGGTCACCTAGAGAAGTGGAAAACCAATATTCCCTTCTCACAATTCTGCAGACTAAAGAGAAACTGCACAAGGGATGAAGATTTCCAAACTCAACTGGACACCTACTCACATAGGTTTATAGACAGAGGTTATCCCATGAAAACAATTGAGAAAGCAAAAGAAAAAACAAATACCACACAGAGAGAAACTTTACTAAAGTACCAACCCAAAGAAGATGGCGCTCACCAATTGAACTTTATCACTACATTTAATGCTGGAGAGAAGAAGATTGAGGGAACCCTGAAAAAACACTGGCATATTCTCCAAATGGACAAAGTTCTTAATCCTATACTTCCAGAAAGACCAAGAACTATCTACAGGAAAGCCAGAAATCTGAAGGACATATTAGCACCAAGTCTTCTCAAACCAATAGCGACGGAATCCACTGGCCCATGGCTTAAATCAACCGGATTTTTTAAATGCAACCACTGTTGCATCTGTAAATATGCACACAAGGATGGTAAGAAATTTAGCACCTCTGATTCGTCCAAAACATATAACATCAAGGATTTGATAAACTGCTCCACGAATTATGTAGTGTACTGCCTGGAATGTACATGTGGCCTAAAGTACATAGGCAAAACAAAGAGAATACTTCGCCTGAGAATTCAGGAACACATAAGAGCAATCAAAAACAAAATGGACAATCACTCTGTTCCCAAACATTTTAACAAAACTCATAACTCTAATCCGGACCAAATCACATTCAAAGCCATCGAACACATAAAAGTAGGACAAAGAGGCGGTGACAGAGACAAAAGACTGGCACAGAGAGAAATGTTCTGGATCCAAACACTTGGTACAATGATGCCAGAAGGTCTCAATGAACACTATGAACTCACCCCCTTTTTATAAATTACCCCACAAGCGCCAATTTTTTACACAATTTTTTACACAAGTTTTTACACTATTTTTACACTTTTTAGAGATCTTATTAGATATTTTATGGAAGTATTTTACATAAATATTTTATATAAATATTTTATATAAATATTTTATGAGAGTACAACTGTAACTAAATGCTTCAGTAAGCCTTCCTGCAATTTATTCCACACTAACTTAATTTATTAATTGGTTTATTGATTTATTAATTTATTGATTTATTGATTTATTAATTTATTAATTTATTAATTTATTGGTTTATTAATTTATTGGTTTATTGGTTTATCAATCTATCAATTTATGCACTTTGAATGTACCTGTATTTATATATGTTTATATATATATATTCATATTTAGATTCACCTCTTCTTTATTTTTATTTTTACATTTATATATTTTTATATGTATATCTCTGAGCACCCTCATGCGCTCTCATGTATATGTGGATGCTTGTATGTATTTATCTTTATTTATCTTTATATACACATATATATGCGTTTTTATGACTAAGTATTATATACCCTCTTCACCATTACCTATATTGTGAGAAATCCTAGTGTAGCACACTGTGCTCCAGCGCCCATTACATGTAGCTGTCGTGTATGGAACCAAGCGGTGGAGCATGGTGTGTCATTTTGGTAACCATGGTGACCAGGCTTTCTTACTAAGTAAAAACACCCACCACGTGAAGTTAAATACTGATGTTTGTTATGCATCCTATTCCTCCTAAATTGCATGTATAAGTGTAACATGTGGTATCCTTCCTAAACGTATCCCAATACAAGATGCGGTGATGTGATCTGCACCAAACACCTTTGTTTATTTATTAACACTTATGAACACGAATCCAGCAGGCAGCCTTGCGCAGCCGCACACTGGCGTCTACATTCTTGTGTCTCAGAATTTCAGAGACACACCATCGCAAGTCCACGGCTATTCACTAGCGCGCATGCGCGACACGACCACGCATGCGCAGTAGAAACTTGTAGTTCCCACTTGTAGTTCCAATACCCGGCAGCAATAGCCACGCGAGATTTACTAATCCCGCGCATGCGCAGTAGCGCTACGCGCGCGGACAACCAGCGCAATCCAGTTTTGATTATGTAACTTGATTCCTGGCAAATATAAGGTGTGGGGATGCAGAGCAGACCACCATTGACCCCTGAGGAAGTCCCAGATATGAACTAAGGGACGAAACGCGTTGGGCATATACCGGCACTCCGCTCCTATCTGAGGAATTAACAGATAAGCTTATATGCATTTTTAAAATTGTACGAGTCCATCTGTATGTTTTTTGTCGTTTTATGTATTATTAAATGTTTTTTAAATAATACTACACTATCAGAGGCTTTTTTCCATCCCACATGGGAACCCTTTTTTTAAGGTCCATAAGTCTGATGATGGAATGATGGCAGCATCCTATTAAATCATTTCAACTCTAGATGTAAGTGCTCCTTTAGACTACTGAGCCATATGGTGTTGCACCCTCAATAAGTGGTATATAAGCACATTACCTAAGGGAATTTGCACACTGATAGTAAAATAAAATATTTATTCGTATTTATTCATATTTTTATTTATATATATATATAACAAGCACGTACAGCACTTTTCTTTGCACATATTCACTTTACTGTTAAAGTTGCACGAAATATAGCACCAAGTCACTTTGTTTAAGAGCAGCATTCTGACACACATTTTTTGCATATACGTACAAACTCCACACCAACGCTTGGACGGATGGGAATGGAGAATCAGTACGAGTAAGGATTATCCAGATGCAAAGATACCTCAAACAAGGCGAATGTTCTACGTATGTCTGGTACGCACATTTTAACTATCACTCAAGGATTTGCAACAATTTACATACAAACACTGAAGGCGCAACCGATTTACCACTAGAACAATTTTGAAATCTGAGTTCCTTTGGGAATTGGACATTTTGAAATCTGGTTGCGACACCATTAACCTTGGGAGTGTTTTTATTAATTTTAAACTAATTTTAAAATAATTTTGTCTTGCACTAACTCATGCGTAATTTATGATCTCCCATTTTAGGGATATCTGGTTATAGAATATTCAGGTTGTAGCGCTATCTGCACCTTTTGTACACAATTTATCTTGAATCCCACTGGCTAATAGCAGCTCCCACACGCACACAAATATGAGTTCAATGAGGACCACTCTAGGTAACACTAGAAATTTGATGTGTCAGCGAATATTCAATGAAGAACCAGTCGATAATGTCGTACACAGCACAAATGATCTAGATAAGAATTTTTGGGATCTGGAAAAATTACTTATAAAAGAAACGAAGGTATGGTGGGATATTGCCGGCTTAGAGCAATATGTGAAGGTCGACAGGATACCAAGGGGCCTGAGAATCACCAAAACACCTACCTTCGGTCTAAATAATGCTGAATTCTCTTCAAACTGGGACAAGATTCTTCATGACTGTTCGATAAAGCTTATACAGCTTATCATCACAGAAAAAAAGAGAGAACTTGTGAATATAGAAAAGGAACTGGACATAAAGGAAAAAACCATGGAACCCTTGAAAAACGACGAAAACTACAGGATTAATGAAACAGTTCTGATCAAAAAGATAGAAAGAGTGGAAAAAGAAGTTATCCAAAGGAAGGAGAAAAAATTCCAGAGGGACAAACAGGACTACTGTAACGACAGGATCAAGCAATGGAATAGGAATAGAAACATCAATGGGACTAGGAACAGAATGTATGAACAAAATTACTACAACAACAGAAGAGAAGAAGGATGGTCAACCATCCCATTCAAGCCACGCAAAATACCAACAAGAGAATACAACACACCAAGGAATAGACCAACAACAACAAGGAATCGATATACAGCATTGAACAGACTAAAC
Source organism: Pseudophryne corroboree (assembly GCF_028390025.1). Taxonomy (NCBI): domain Eukaryota; kingdom Metazoa; phylum Chordata; class Amphibia; order Anura; family Myobatrachidae; genus Pseudophryne; species Pseudophryne corroboree. Next base: position 636,835,615 of record NC_086448.1, read on the forward strand.
TCCGAAAGTGGGAGTGATTTTTTATCACCAACCACGCCTGCATGGAGAGACCGGTACAAGAGGAACTCCATAAAAGAGAGTATTCACACAGCCTCCCCCCTAAAAAGATCCGCAAGGGAAGAAGAAGAGGAACTAGAGCAGGATGCTCTCAACGCAAGGAAAAGAAACCGGCAACAATTGTAGATACAGGAGAAAAAGAAAAAGAAAAAGGCATCTTTAACATCTCGGATAAGAAATTAACAGACCCAGAAGTAACACTCCTAGGAAAAGGACTTTCTTTCGCCCCTACCGCAAGACCAAATAATTTCCAACTATTTCTGGATTTGAATAAATTCGTTCGGAAACTGACTCTAAAGAGACATTTTCTCAAAAAAGAAACAGGTATGATGAAGAACTACGAGGAAGAAATAAACAAATCAGGTCTGAAAACAAGCTCAAAATTTTACCCTTTAGAATCAAAAAGCAGTCAGATAGACCTGTTCTATGAACTTGTCAAAAAAGATCTTTGTGAGGATGGCAAACAATTGAAGATTAAGGAGAACCTTACTAATTTTGAGAGAAATGCATTGAAGACAATAAAGAATGATCCTAACATCGTCCTAAAATCCGCAGACAAGGGCGGAGGTTTGGTGATAATGAATAGAAAGGACTATGAGGAAGAGGCACACCGACTTCTGGGAGATGAGAATTCCTATAAAAAACTGGACAAGGACCCCACGGAATCTTTCGTATCGGAACTAAGAACCATCTTGATAGAAGGCCTGAGATCAGGACATATAAACAAAGATGAATACCAGTACATGATCACAAACAATCCTATCATTCCGATCTTCTACTTTCTCCCTAAAATACACAAACGCCTCGACAAACCCCCAGGCCGTCCCATAATTGCGGGAATAGATTCAGTCACAGCCAATATCTCAGAGTATGTAGAAATATTTCTACACAAATATGTTATAACTCTGGAGTCATATGTAAAAGATACCACTGCGATATTGAATGACTTAAAGGATGTAAGATGGGAAGATGATTACCTATGGATAACCATAGACGTTCAATCTCTCTACACATCAATAGAACACACTAAAGGGATTGAATCGTGCAAGGAATTCCTGCAACATGACACAAACCTGGAAGAAGGCCACAAGGATTTTATCTGTCTTTTAATAAAATTCATCCTCACTCACAACTATTTTAAATTTCTTAACGGATTTTATCTACAGACTTGCGGGACCGCGATGGGTACGGTTTTTGCTCCCAGTTTCGCTAACCTACATATGGGGTGCTGGGAGAAAGACCAAATATACAAGTGTAACGAGTACCATACAAACATCGTCACATACCGCAGGTACATAGATGACATTCTGATGATCTGGAAAGGGAGTGAAGAATCCTTTATTGATTTTTTCAGAAAGATTTCTGTTAATGAATACAACTTAACCTTTACATACAAAGCAAATAAGGTGGAAATAGAATATCTGGATCTAATACTCACAATGGAAGGCACGCGAATAATAACCAAGAATTATGTAAAAGCAGTGGATAAAAATAGTTACTTACATTTTAACAGTGGTCACCTAGAGAAGTGGAAAACCAATATTCCCTTCTCACAATTCTGCAGACTAAAGAGAAACTGCACAAGGGATGAAGATTTCCAAACTCAACTGGACACCTACTCACATAGGTTTATAGACAGAGGTTATCCCATGAAAACAATTGAGAAAGCAAAAGAAAAAACAAATACCACACAGAGAGAAACTTTACTAAAGTACCAACCCAAAGAAGATGGCGCTCACCAATTGAACTTTATCACTACATTTAATGCTGGAGAGAAGAAGATTGAGGGAACCCTGAAAAAACACTGGCATATTCTCCAAATGGACAAAGTTCTTAATCCTATACTTCCAGAAAGACCAAGAACTATCTACAGGAAAGCCAGAAATCTGAAGGACATATTAGCACCAAGTCTTCTCAAACCAATAGCGACGGAATCCACTGGCCCATGGCTTAAATCAACCGGATTTTTTAAATGCAACCACTGTTGCATCTGTAAATATGCACACAAGGATGGTAAGAAATTTAGCACCTCTGATTCGTCCAAAACATATAACATCAAGGATTTGATAAACTGCTCCACGAATTATGTAGTGTACTGCCTGGAATGTACATGTGGCCTAAAGTACATAGGCAAAACAAAGAGAATACTTCGCCTGAGAATTCAGGAACACATAAGAGCAATCAAAAACAAAATGGACAATCACTCTGTTCCCAAACATTTTAACAAAACTCATAACTCTAATCCGGACCAAATCACATTCAAAGCCATCGAACACATAAAAGTAGGACAAAGAGGCGGTGACAGAGACAAAAGACTGGCACAGAGAGAAATGTTCTGGATCCAAACACTTGGTACAATGATGCCAGAAGGTCTCAATGAACACTATGAACTCACCCCCTTTTTATAAATTACCCCACAAGCGCCAATTTTTTACACAATTTTTTACACAAGTTTTTACACTATTTTTACACTTTTTAGAGATCTTATTAGATATTTTATGGAAGTATTTTACATAAATATTTTATATAAATATTTTATATAAATATTTTATGAGAGTACAACTGTAACTAAATGCTTCAGTAAGCCTTCCTGCAATTTATTCCACACTAACTTAATTTATTAATTGGTTTATTGATTTATTAATTTATTGATTTATTGATTTATTAATTTATTAATTTATTAATTTATTGGTTTATTAATTTATTGGTTTATTGGTTTATCAATCTATCAATTTATGCACTTTGAATATACCTGTATTTATATATGTTTATATATATATATTCATATTTAGATTCACCTCTTCTTTATTTTTATTTTTACATTTATATATTTTTATATGTATATCTCTGAGCACCCTCATGCGCTCTCATGTATATGTGGATGCTTGTATGTATTTATCTTTATTTATCTTTATATACACATATATATGCGTTTTTATGACTAAGTATTATATACCCTCTTCACCATTACCTATATTGTGAGAAATCCTAGTGTAGCACACTGTGCTCCAGCGCCCATTACATGTAGCTGTCGTGTATGGAACCAAGCGGTGGAGCATGGTGTGTCATTTTGGTAACCATGGTGACCAGGCTTTCTTACTAAGTAAAAACACCCACCACGTGAAGTTAAATACTGATGTTTGTTATGCATCCTATTCCTCCTAAATTGCATGTATAAGTGTAACATGTGGTATCCTTCCTAAACGTATCCCAATACAAGATGCGGTGATGTGATCTGCACCAAACACCTTTGTTTATTTATTAACACTTATGAACACGAATCCAGCAGGCAGCCTTGCGCAGCCGCACACTGGCGTCTACATTCTTGTGTCTCAGAATTTCAGAGACACACCATCGCAAGTCCACGGCTATTCACTAGCGCGCATGCGCGACACGACCACGCATGCGCAGTAGAAACTTGTAGTTCCCACTTGTAGTTCCAATACCCGGCAGCAATAGCCACGCGAGATTTACTAATCCCGCGCATGCGCAGTAGCGCTACGCGCGCGGACAACCAGCGCAATCCAGTTTTGATTATGTAACTTGATTCCTGGCAAATATAAGGTGTGGGGATGCAGAGCAGACCACCATTGACCCCTGAGGAAGTCCCAGATATGAACTAAGGGACGAAACGCGTTGGGCATATACCGGCACTCCGCTCCTATCTGAGGAATTAACAGATAAGCTTATATGCATTTTTAAAATTGTACGAGTCCATCTGTATGTTTTTTGTCGTTTTATGTATTATTAAATGTTTTTTAAATAATACTACACTATCAGAGGCTTTTTTCCATCCCACATGGGAACCCTTTTTTTAAGGTCCATAAGTCTGATGATGGAATGATGGCAGCATCCTATTAAATCATTTCAACTCTAGATGTAAGTGCTCCTTTAGACTACTGAGCCATATGGTGTTGCACCCTCAATAAGTGGTATATAAGCACATTACCTAAGGGAATTTGCACACTGATAGTAAAATAAAATATTTATTCGTATTTATTCATATTTTTATTTATATATATATATAACAAGCACGTACAGCACTTTTCTTTGCACATATTCACTTTACTGTTAAAGTTGCACGAAATATAGCACCAAGTCACTTTGTTTAAGAGCAGCATTCTGACACACATTTTTTGCATATACGTACAAACTCCACACCAACGCTTGGACGGATGGGAATGGAGAATCAGTACGAGTAAGGATTATCCAGATGCAAAGATACCTCAAACAAGGCGAATGTTCTACGTATGTCTGGTACGCACATTTTAACTATCACTCAAGGATTTGCAACAATTTACATACAAACACTGAAGGCGCAACCGATTTACCACTAGAACAATATATATATATATATATATATATATATATATACATACCCTCCAACATTTTACACATTAAAATCGGTACAAATTAGAAAAGGGGGAATGGCCATGGGTAAAGGGGGTGTGACCACGCCCCCTTTCCTATACTTTCAATGGAAGTTTGGAGAGCCAAAAATCGGTACAGATCATAAAAAAAAGGTACTGTACCTATTAAAAAGGTACAGTTGGAGGGTCTGCATATATCTGTATATATATAATTATTAAGGGGCCTAGACCATGCACTGTCTAATAGTTAGGCAAACCAGTGTGGTGGCTGGCCACACCCCCACTGGAGACTGCCCACACCTCTTAATATGGGACCCTACCACTGCATTTCTCCGATGGGCCCTTTATGCCCCAGTCTGAAACTGGCACTGACCTATAGCGTGCTGCTGCTGCTGCTAGTTAGCTGTTAGGGTATAGCATTGTTGTTAGTAATCTTTCTTTAGTATGAAACATTTGTGTAATTAATTACAGTATCTGGTGTGTATAATGATTTGGCTAATGCTGTAATGGTATAAGTAATAGCCTATCAAATAAATGTAAGTAGTGCCTACCTACCAGATGCAGATGTCCAGCGTTTACAATAAAATAACATCTAATACACCAAAATCATAATTTACTTATATGCTTATGGGTGAATTCATAAAAGGTCAACTTGCATTTGGCATTTATTGCATAGGCATCACATTTATCATGTACTGTATATTGCACTGAGTGAGAAGAAAATAAATATTACAGCGAATATATATTGAAAACAAGAAACCCCGTATTGCAGACAGCAATGTTAGTATCAGTACTTGCAAAACTTCCCAAAATATATTGTTACTAATGTTATATAGAAATATCTTGCAACAACAAGCATTTAAGCATAGACACGACCATTTGTTGAACTAGACACGCTCTGTGGGCAGAGTACTGTATTAAACATCCCTTAGCACCGCGCTTTCCATGCACATCCTACTGTAATCTCCCTGATTGTAGTTTCCTGAAGTAGGCAAGTAAGATATAAAAGCTGTTTCTCCACTCAAACGTTCTTGTAGATTGGAGAGGATTTGGTCCAGAGGAGTGATGCTGGGTAAAAGAGTCTGACAATCACATTCCACTATTTTTCTTTAAATCTTTTTCATAAAACGTTTTGGGGGGTTTGGAGTCCATCATTAAGAATGGTGTTTTTAAAGGGGGGCTCTACCCTGCGTCTTTGTGCTCTATGCTAAATACTTTACCTGTGTCATTTTCCCTTCCCTTCCCTGGTTTTATTTGTGTGGTCATGTGACCACTGACATTATGAAGGTGGGTAATTCAACTGATGATTCCTTATATACAGTACACCATGCTCCCTAGCTATTTGCTTTTTACCAGTTTGTGTGTTCCAGTTTATGACCTGGTTTATTTCTCACCACCCTCTGCTGTATCCTCATGGCTTCCAAAACTTCTCTCTTTGAGCTTTTGCTTGTCTGTGACTAAGTTTTGCTTGTTCTCTGTGTACTCCAATATCTCTCCATGTATTACACCAGCATCCCGAATAGGGTCGTCTGTATGGCGCCGAAATCCCAACCGCTGGGATCCCTAACTAGCAAGTACCAGGACACTGTAGCGGTAAGCCATGTGTGGGGGGCACAGGTTAGGTTTAGGCTACGGGGGGAGGGTTAGGGATAGGCTGCAGGCCGGGGGGTTAGGTTTTGGCTGCAGGAAGGGCGGGTTACGGTTAGGCACCCCATCCTGAGGGTTAAGGTTGGCTGCAGACGGGAGGGTTGGAGTTAGGCTGCGGGAAGGGGGGGTTAGGTTCAGGCACCACCACGGAGGGTTAGTGTTAGGCTGCGGGGGGAGGTTAGAATCAGGCAGCAGGGAAGAAGGGTTAGGGTTAGGGAAACATTATACTTACCTTCCTCTGTTGGGATTCCGATTGTCAGAATGCCGTGGTCGGTATGTTGACCGCTGGCATCCCGACTGCCGACATTCTATACCAAACCCCTGTGGGTATACTGTGACTCCCTGTACACCAGGCCTCGGCTTGCTGACATTTCCTTGTGTTACTCCTAATTAGCCTATCACACTAGGAACCAGTGCAGTGGGCCACAACCTACAAACGCGGAGCAGCAAAGACACTCCTTGTAGGGGTCACTGGTGAATACCATTGGTACATTAGATGCCACACCTCTGGCTCAGGAAGTGTTAATGCTAGCTGATAGATCGAAAATCCTTAATCCTCAACAAATTTGTGTCTGTCTGAGACTTAAATACAAAACCAAAGAATAGCTGATTAAAAAGCCAGGGGAGGAAGCCATCCATAACCAAGGGATCAAGATTCAAAAGTCTGGTTGCCAGGAAGCTGATTACATAGATCTGTGCATCGGACATCAACAACGGGCATCGCCGGTCAGCGAGGGGATTGTGCAAAAAATCCAATCTCACGGGCATTCGCAAGGTGATTGACAGGGAGCAACTGAGCGTTTATTGGGAGTATTCAGGAAAACACAGGCATTACCAAGCGTTTTCAGGGAGGGTGTCTGACATCAGCTCCGGCCCCATTCAACCTGATTCTATCGCACTGGAAGAGTAAGTCCTGGGCTGCGCAGAGACTGCACCCACAGAATTTTTACAGCTCAGCTACACATGTGATTGCGCACTTGCACAGCAAATTTACACTACCCCTGTAGGCGGTGACTATCTGATCACAGGACAGCAAAATTAGCAGCCCAGAGAACAGATCTGAGATCTGAGACCAGAGTCTGCACTGCTGTAACCCATACTCAGACTCAACAGTATCACCTACAGTAGCATGAAGTATCCTGTATCTGTGGTAGCAGATCAGCAATGCCATGTCAGAAAACAGGGGCATATTAACACCTGAAGTGTGCAACAGGCTCCCTCCTCTGAGCAGTGTGCCACATCCTACTTTGCACTGTCAAGTGGGTCCCCCCTCCTCCCAGTAATGTTCAGGAAGATGGCATATGCACACAAGATAGCAAAAGCTCTGGCGAGTGCCAGAGTTTTTGCTTTCACCACATGGCACCTTCTTCAAATGATGTCACTGGGAATATGGTACCACAAAGGAGAGGGGAACCACTTGCTGCACTGGCACCAGGTACATGTACTCTAGGTGTAGGGTGTGCATCCACTGTAAATACGCCTATATGAGAAATTAAGTGGCATATAAGACTTGCACAAAAGGGCAAGTCAGGTACTTCCTTGGTACAGGGACTTTTGTGCACACCGATTTACATTCCCCACTTTCACATGTGATATATGTACAGCAAGCTCGTAGCTCCCCGTATGTTCTCCACTGCTGTCAAGGCTGTTTCTAGCCAATTTGGCTCCCAGTAGGAGATTTAAACATGTGCCTCCCATTGACATTAAAACAATGCGCCTCTCCCCCATAGAAATAAAACAGAAATTTGCTTGCTCCCGGCAAGTGGGTGTGGCCTTGCTAAAATGGCCAGGGTCACTCTAAAATAAGTGTGTTCTCACCTGAAAAGACTACCTTACACCCCAGTTTTTGACCCTGCACCAACAGATCACGGCCACCACGAGGAAAAAAAAATTCCACCATATTAAGCCCCACACAGTAGTGCCCCCTGCACCATATTATGCCACACACAACGCAATGCCCTTGATACATTATGCCCTACAGTAAAGCTTCTAATTACTTTTAAATGACCTGCTCATTGCCAAGGGTTTCACAGGCTGGGTGTCATGCTCATTGCTAGGGGTTTCATGCTCTGGGATCCATGCTGGTTGCCAGGAGTTTCATGCTCTGGGATGGGTGTCATGATCATTGCCAGGGGTGTGTAATGCTAGTTGCCAGGGCTGTGTAATGCTAGTTGCCAGGGCTGTGTAGTTCTTGTTGTGAGGGGTGTGTACAGCCCCTGCCAGCCCACATCTCCCTCCTCCTCCTTCCACCCGCTAGTTGCTCCCCTGCTCCCCCTCCTCCCCATCATTAGTACTCCACTCAGGGGCGGAGATTCGCAAAATGACACATTGCGTCGTGACGTCACGATGCAAACGTGTCATTACATGAAACTCCTCCCCTCGAGCGGAGTACTAATGACAGGGAGGAGGGGGAGCACCAGGAGCAAGCAAAAGTGCCGAGGTGGGCGCCCGTGTGACGACATCCCTTACCCGCTGCAAGAAATGGCACTGACTGCTGTCACCCCACTGAACATACTGTGCACCCCCAGGACTGTGCAGAGCCAGTGAGCTGGCTGTGCTTTGCTGGGTAAACAGCAATAGAAGTGCACCAGTTATAGTTAGAGATGTGCAGCGGGCATTTTTCGTGTTTTGTGTTTTGGTTTTGGATTCGGGTCCACGGTCGTGTTTTGTATTCGGACGCGTTTTGGCAAAACCACCCTTTCGGGTTTTGGATTCGGATGTGTTTTGGATTCGGGTGATTTTTTTTTAAAAACTCAAAAACAGCTAAAATCATAGAATTTGAGAGTAATTTTGATCCTATAGTATTATTAACCTCAAACACCTCACACCTTACAATATTATTTTTAGTACTAAAATTTGCACCAAGGTCACTGGATGACTAAGTTAAGCAACCCAATTGGGCGGCACAAACACCTGGCCCATCTAGGTGTGGCACTGCAGTGTCAGACAGGATGGCACTTAAAAAAATAGCCCCCAAACAGCACATGATGCAAATAATAAATAAAAAAGAGGTGCAAGATGGAATTGTCTTTGGGCCCTCCCACCCACCCTTATGTTGTATAAACAGGACATGCACACTTTAACAAACCAATCATTTCAGCGACAGGGTCTGCCACACGACTGTGGCTGAAATGGTTGGTTTGTTTGGGCCCCCACAAAAAAAGAAGAAATTAATAGAGATGAGCGCCTGAAATTTTTCGGGTTTTGTGTTTTGGTTTTGGGTTCGGTTCCGCGGCCGTGTTTTGGGTTCGAACGCGTTTTGGCAAAACCTCACCGAATTATTTTTGTCGGATTCGGGTGTGTTTTGGATTCGGGTGTTTTTTTCCAAAAACACTAAAAAACAGCTTAAATCATAGAATTTGGGGGTCATTTTGATCCCAAAGTATTATTAACCTCAAAAACCATAATTTACACTCATTTTCAGTCTATTCTGAATACCTCACACCTCACAATATTATTTTTAGTCCTAAAATTTGCACCGAGGTCGCTGTGTGAGTAAGATAAGCGACCCTAGTGGCCGACACAAACACCGGGCCCATCTAGGAGTGGCACTGCAGTGTCACGCAGGATGTCCCTTCCAAAAAACCTCCCCAAACAGCACATGACGCAAAGAAAAAAAGAGGCGCAATGAGGTAGCTGTGTGAGTAAGATTAGCGACCCTAGTGGCCGACACAAACACCGGGCCCATCTAGGAGTGGCACTGCAGTGTCACGCAGGATGGCCCTTCCAAAAAACCCTCCCCAAACAGCACATGACGCAAAGAAAAAAAGAGGCGCAATGAGGTAGCTGTGTGAGTAAGATTAGCGACCCTAGTGGCCGACACAAACACCGGGCCCATCTAGGAGTGGCACTGCAGTGTCACGCAGGATGTCCCTTCCAAAAAACCCTCCCCAAACAGCACATGACGCAAAGAAAAAAAGAGGCGCAATGAGGTAGCTGACTGTGTGAGTAAGATTAGCGACCCAGTAGATGCTGCTACTGGTTTGCTGACCACCGGTATATAATATATAGCAGTACGGTACAGTAGGCCACTGCTCTACCTACCTCTGTGTCGTCAAGTATACTATCCATCCATACCTGTGGTGCATTTCAGTTGTGCGCAGTATATAGAGTAGTAGGCCATTGCTATTGATACTGGCATATAATTCCACACATTAAAAAATGGAGAACAAAAATGTGGAAGGTAAAATAGGGAAAGATCAAGATCCACTTCCACCTCATGCTGAAGCTGCTGCCACTAGTCATGGCCGAGACGATGAAATGCCATCAACGTCGTCTGCCAAGGCCGATGCCCAATGTCATAGTAGAGAGCATGTAGAATCCAAAACACAAAAGTTCAGTAAAATAACCCCAAAATCAAAATTAAAAGCGTCTGAGGAGAAGCGTAAACTTGCCAATATGCCATTTACGACACGGAGTGGCAAGGAATGGCTGAGGCCCTGGCCTATGTTCATGGCTAGTGGTTCAGCTTCACATGAGGATGGAAGCACTCATCCTCTCGCTAGAAAAATGAAAAGACTTAAGCTGGCAAAAGCACAGCAAAGAACTGTGCGTTCTTCTAAATCACAAATCCCCAAGGAGAGTCCAATTGTGTCGGGTGCGATGCCTGACCTTCCCAACACTGGATGGGAAGAGGTGGCACCTTCCACCATTTGCACGCCCCCTGCAAGTGCTGGAAGGAGCACCCGCAGTCCAGTTCCTGATAGTCAAATTGAAGATGTCACTGTTGAAGAACACCAGGATGAGGATATGGGTGTTGCTGGCACTGAGGAGGAAATTGACAAGGAGGATTCTGATGGTGAGGTGGTTTGTTTAAATCAGGCACCCGGGGAGACAGTTATTGTCCGTGGGATGAATAAGGCCATTGACATGCCTGGTCAAAATACCAAAAAAAATCACCTCTTTGGTGTGGAATTATTTAAACAGAAATGCGGACAACAGGTGTCAAGCCGTGTGTTGCCCTTGTCAAGCCGTAATAAGTAGGGGTAAGGACGTTAACCACCTCGGAACATCCTCCCTTATATGTCACCTGCAGCGCATTCATCATAAGTCAGTGACAAGTTCAAAAACTTTGGATGACAGCGGAAGCAGTCCACTGACCACTAAATCCCTTCCTCTTGTAACCAAGCTCCAGCAAACCACACCACCAACTACCTCAGTGTCAATTTCCTCCTTACACAGGAAAGCCAATAGTCCTGCAGGCCATGTCACTGTCAAGTCTGACGAGTCCTCTCCTGCCTGGGATTCCTCCGATGCATCCTTGAGTGTAACGCCTCCTGCTGCTGGCGCTGCTGTTGTTGCTGCTGGGAGTCGATCGTCATCCCAGAGGGGAAGTCGGAAGACCACTTGTACTACTTCCAGTAAGCAATTGACTGTCCAACAGTCCTTTGCGAGGAAGATGAAATATCACAGCAGTCATCCTGCTGCAAAGCGGATAACTCAGGCCTTGGCAGCCTGGGCGGTGAGAAACGTGTTATCCACCGTTAATTCACAGGCAACTACAGACTTGATTGAGGTACTGTGTCCCCGGTACCAAATACCATCTAGGTTCCATTTCTATAGGCAGGCGATACCGAAAATGTACACAGACCTCATAAAAAGAGTCACCAGTGTCCTAAAAAATGCAGTTGTACCCAATGTCCACTTAACCACGGACATGTGGACAAGTGGAGCAGGGCAGACTCAGGACTATATGACTGTGACAGCCCACTGGGTAGATGTATTGCCTCCAGCAGCAAGAACAGCAGCGGCGGCACCAGTAGCAGCATCTCGCAAACGCCAACTCGTTCCTAGGCAGGCTACGCTTTGTATCACCGCTTTCCAGAAGAGGCACACAGCTGACAACCTCTTACGGAAACTGAGGAACATCATCGCAGAATGGCTTACCCCAAATGGACTCTCCTGGGGATTTGTGACATCGGACAACGCCAGTAATATTGTGCGTGCATTACATCTGAGCAAATTCCAGCACGTCCCATGTTTTGCACATACATTGAATTTGGTGGTGCAGAATTATTTAAAAAACGACAGGGGCGTGCAAGAGATGCTGTTGGTGGCCCGAAGAATTGCGGGCCACTTTCGGCATTCAGCCACCGCGTGCCGAAGACTGGAGCACCAGCAAACAGTCCTGAACCTGCCCTGCCATCATCTGAAGCAAGAGGTGGTAACGAGGTGGAATTCAACCCTCTATATGCTTCAGAGGATGGAGGAGCAGCAAAAGGCCATTCAAGCCTATACATCTGCCTACGATATAGGCAAAGAAGGGGGAATGCACCTGACTCAAGCGCAGTGGAGAATGATTTCAACGTTGTGCAAGGTTCTGCAACCCTTTGAACTTGCCACACGTGAAGTCAGTTCAGACACTGCCAGCCTGAGTCAGGTCATTCCCTTCATCAGGCTTTTGCAGAAGAAGCTGGAGACATTGAAGGAGGAGCTAAAACAGAGCGATTCCGCTAGGCATGTGGGACTTGTGGATGGAGCCCTTAATTCGCTTAACCAGGATTCACGGGTGGTCAATCTGTTGAAATCAGAGCACTACATTTTGGCCACCGTGTTCGATCCTAGATTTAAAACCTACGTTGGATCTCTCTTTCCAGCAGACACAAGTCTGCAGAGGTTCAAAGACCTGCTGGTGAGAAAATTGTCAAGTCAAGCGGAACGTGACCCGTCAACAGCTCCTCCTTCACATTCTCCCGCAACTGGGGGAGCGAGGAAAAGGCCTAGAATTCCGAGCCCACCCGCTGGCGGTGATGCAGGGCAGTCTGGAGCGAGTGCTGACATCTGGTCCGGACTGAAGGACCTGCCAACGATTACTGACATGTCGTCTACTGTCACTGCATATGATTCTCTCACCATTGAAAGAATGGTGGAGGATTATATGAGTGAACGCATCCAAGTAGGCACGTCAGATAGTCCGTACGTATACTGGCAGGAAAAAGAGGCAATTTGGAGGCCCTTGCAGAAACTGGCTTTATTTTACCTAAGTTGCCCACCCTCCAGTGTGTACTCCGAAAGAGTGTTTAGTGCAGCCGCTCACCTTGTCAGCAATCGGCGTACGAGGTTACTTCCAGAAAATGTGGAGAAGATGATGTTCATCAAAATGAATTATAATCAATTCCTCCGTGGAGACATTCACCAGCAATTGCCTCCAGAAAGTACACAGGGACCTGAGATGGTGGATTCCAGTGGGGACGAATTAATAATCTGTGAGGAGGGGGATGTACACAGTGAAAGGGGTGAGGGATCGGATGATGAGGAGGAGGTGGACATCTTGCCTCTGTAGAGCCAGTTTGTGCAAGGATAGATTGATTGCTTCTTTTTTGGTGGGGGCCCAAACCAACCAGTCATTTCAGTCACAGTTGTATGGCAGACCCTGTCGCTGAAATGATGGGTTTGTTAAAGTGTGCATGTCCTGTGTATACAACATAAGGGTGGGTGGGAGGGCCCAAGGACAATTCCATCTTGCACCTCTTTTTTCTTTCATTTTTCTTTGCATCATGTGCTGTTTGGGGACTATTTTTTTGAAGTGCTATCCTGCCTGACACTGCAGTGCCACTCCTAGATGGGCCAGGTGTTTGTGTCGGCCACTTGTGTCGCTTAGCTTAGCCATCCAGCGACCTTGGTGCACCTCTTTTTTTCTTTGCATCTTGTGCTGTTTGGGGACTATTTTTTTGAAGTGCCATCCTGTCTGACACTGCAGTGCCACTCCTAGATGGGCAAGGTGTTTGTGTCGGCCACTTGGGTCGCTTAGCTTAGTCATCCAGCGATCTCGGTGCAAATTTTAGGACTAAAAATAATATTGTGAGGTGTGAGGTGTTCAGAATAGACTGAAAATGAGTGGAAATTATGGTTATTGAGGTTAATAATACTATGGGATCAAAATGACCCCCAAATTCTATGATTTAAGCTGTTTTGAGGGGTTTTTGTAAAAAAACACCCGAATCCAAAACACACCCGAATCCGACAAAAAATTTTCAGGGAGTTTTTGCCAAAACGCGTCCGAATCCAAAACACGGCCGCGGAACCGAATCCAAAACCAAAACACAAAACCCGAAAAATGTCCGGTGCACATCACTACACAAAAGCACTCTGGGATTGTCACCCCCCAGATACCACTGTGACTGGAATGATGATGACCGATGCACAGTCACAGGACACTACTACCACAGCACACTACAGCAGCAAGATGCAGCACAAGACACTGTACTAGTATTAGTAATATATTATTGAGCAGCACAATGCAGCACAAGACAATGAGCACTGATACCGAGCACTGATGATACTACTGAGAACTGACACTGAGCAACACGATGCAGCACAAGACACTGTACTAGTATTAGTATTAGTGAGCAGCACAAAAGCACTCTGGAATTGTCACCCCCCAGATACCACTGTGACTGGAATGATGATGACCGATGCACAGTCACAGGACACTACTGCCACAGCACCCTACAGCAGCAAGATGCAGCACAAGACACTGTACTAGTATTACTGAGCAGCAATAAGCACTGATACTGAGCACTGATGATACTACTGAGAACTGACACTGAGCAGCACGATGCAGCACAAGACACTGTACTAGTATTAGTATTAGTGAGCAGCACAAAAGCACTCTGGAATTGTCACCCCCCAGATAGCACTGTGACTGGAATGATGATGACCAATGCACAGTTACAGGACACTACTGCCACAGCACCCTACAGCAGCAAGATGCAGCACAAGACACTGTACTAGTATTAGTATTACTGAGCAGCACGATGCAGCACAAGACAATGAGCACTGATACTGAGCACTGATACTGAGAACTGACACTGATAGAACGTAGCCATGTCCTCTCTGTACTCTCTACAATGCCCGAGTGAAAATGGCGGCGACGCGCGGCTCTTTATATGGAAAACGAATCCCGCGAGAATCCGATAGCGGGATGATGACATTTTGCCTCGTTCAGGTTTTCCGAGTCAGGCGGGAATAACCGAGCCGGTCTCGGAACACGTGGAATTCGGTAGGGTTCGGTTCTCGTCAAACCGTACCCGCTCATCTCTAGTTATAGTGTGATCACCAGCTCTCAAAGCAGATCCCTTGTACATGCAGGGACTGTGAGGAGACGAGTCAGCTGGAACTGAGTAAAGCGCACAGAGCTCTGGGAGGGATTGCCTCTTTCTGCCGATTATCATGTACTCTGGGCATTGCTTTGCTGGTGGGTGGCTGAACATGCAGAAAGCGCGGGATTACAATTAGAGATGTGCACCGGACCAATTTGCTGGTTTTGGTTCTAATTAGTCATGCGGTTTTGGATTGGTTTTGGGTTTCGGTCGTGCTGGTTTTGGTTTTGGATTTGACAAGCTGTCATTGTCACTATCATCCTCATCCTTATTAGTGTGAACATCATCCACACACAATATCAAATTATTCCCGCTGTAATCCACATTACAGAAGTCTCTGTACTTTGACATAATTGCCAGTAAAGGTCTACCTCGTGGAATTTGTAGTTCATTTTGATGAACATCATCTTTTCCACAGATTTAGAAAGTAGCCTCCTATGCTGATCGCGGATAAGGTTCCTGGCTGTGCTAAACCTCTTTCTGAGTACATACTGGAGGGTGGACAGCTTATGTAATGCAAAGAAGCCAGATTGTACAAGGACCTCCAAATTGTCTTTTTTTTTTCTTTCCAGTAGTCAAGGGGAGTCCATGACATGCCTATTTGTATGGTGTCATGAAATAATCCTCTACAATCCTTTGGAAGATGACCATATTGGATGGAACTAATTTTAGGCAATTCTTTTAGAACGGACCAGGCGGGGAATGTAATGGGATGCGATTTGGTTAAAGTGCGAGTTTAGTGCTAATTTTTTTACCATCTCACAAATGGGATCCGGTCTGAAGATCGACAGTGTCTAGGTCGACAATGTTTAGGTCGACCACTATAGGTCGACAGTCACTAGGTCGACATGGATGGAAGGTCGACAGGGTTTCTAGGTCGACATGTGCTAGGTCGACAGGTCTAAAGGTCGACATGAGTTTTTCCCATTTTTTTGGGGGGGGATTTTTTTCATACTTAACGATCCACGTGGACTACGATTGGAACGGTAAAGTGTGCCGAGCGAAGCGAAGGCACCATGCCCGAAGCATGGCGAGCGAAGCGAGCCATGCGAGGGGACGCGGTGCACTAATTTGGGATCCCGGTCACTCTACGAAGAAAACGACACCAAATTTCCCCCCCCCTCATGTCGACCTTTAGACCTGTCGACCTAGCACATGTCGACCTAGAAACCCTGTCGACCTTCCATCCATGTCGACCTAGTGACTGTCGACCTGTAGTGGTCGACCTAAACATTGTCGATCTAGACACTGTCGATAAAACCACACCCCTCACAAATGTAATGGGGTACGGGAACATGCAAAATTACATGTTTCCTGCAATCCCAAAACTGACAACAACAAAACTCTTATCCAGATTTTTTTCCATTGCAAACATACAACTTGGGCAATGTAATAGGATGCACCTGTCCTAAACATTACCAAAATCTGTCCTAAAAATAGACCAGCTGGCAAGTTAGACAGAAGCATGCACAGATCAGTGAGATCGTGCATGCTTCTGTCTGTAAAGGTGTCTAAATAGTTTTTAAAAAAAAGTAGAAAAAAACAAAGATGTGCAGAACCCCTCCAAAGCATAACCAGCCCTTGGCTCTTTGAGCTGGTCCTGGTTGCTAATGTACAGGGAAAAAATGACTAAGGGTCCCTCGTAATTCAACAACCAGCACCGTGCTCTTGGACCGATTTTGGTTCCAAAAATATGGTGGGGGATGGGGAGATTTACGGGTCCACTATATTTTTTAAACCAGCAACAGCTTCCACTAGTCAAGGAGATAATGCTTCAGCTGAGAGACACATTTATACAGGTGCCTGCAGCCATGGCATTATCCCCACAACTAGTCATCCCTGGCTGGAGTTCCCTGGGAGAGTGGGGACCCCCCCCCCCCCCCCCCAATAAAGGGTTCCCATCCCTCCAGGTTGCCAAGGGCCAGGGCTTAAGCCCGAGGCTGTTCCCAGCACCCATGGGCGGCGGGTGTCAGGCTGATAGCCATTGTGTAAAATGAATAAATATTGTATTTTACCTGTGGAACTACAGGTCCCAGCAAGCCTCCTCCGCATGCTGGTACTTGGAGAACCACAAGTAACAGCATGTGGGGTATTAAAGGTCCCATTGGTACCTGTAGTTCCACCTGTAAAAGAAATATTACAATGAAGACAGGACACAGACACATGGTGAAATTATAACTTTAATTTCTCTGACGTCCTAGTGGATGCTGGGTACTCCGTAAGGACCATGGGGAATAGACGGGCTCCGCAGGAGACTGGGCACTTCTTTAAAGAAAAGATTAGGTACTACATCTGGTGTGCACTGGCTCCTCCCTCTATGCCCCTCCTCCAGACCTCAGTTAGAATCTGTGCCCGGCCAGAGCTGGATGCACTCTAGGGGCTCTCCTGAGCTTCCTAGAAAGAAAAGTATTTGTTAGGTTTTTTATTTTCAGTGAGATCTGCTGGCAACAGACTCACTGCTACGTGGGACTTAGGGGAGAGAAGCAAACCTACCTGCTTGCAGCTAGCTTGTGCTTCTAGGCTACTGGACACCATTAGCTCCAGAGGGATCGAACACAGGGCCCGACCTCGATCGTCCGTTCCCGGAGCCGCGCCGCCGTCCCCCTTGCAGAGCCAGAAGACGGAAGAAACCGGAGGAAACCGGCGGCTGAAGACTTCGGTCTTCAATAAGGTAGCGCACAGCACTGCAGCTGTGCGCCATTGCTCCCACAGCACACCACACGCTCCGGTCACTGGTGGGTGCAGGGCGCTGGGGGGGGGGGGGGCGCCCTGGGCTGCAATTAATGTACCTTATGGCAATAAAAAGCACATAATACAGTGTTTAACACTGTATATGTGCAGAAACCCCCGCCATTAACGATATAAAAAGCGGGAGAAGCCCGCCGTTGAAGGGGCGGGGCTATCTCCCTCAGCACAGCCAGCGCCATTTTCTCTTCACAGCTCCGCTGGAAGGACGCTCCCCAGGCTCTCCCCTGCAGTATACACTACAGAAAGGGTAAAAAAGAAAGGGGGGGCACATAAATTTAGGCGCAAATTGTGATATAAGCAGCTATAGGGGGAAAATTCACTTTGTGTATAGTGTCTATCCCTCTGTTATATAGCGCTCTGGTGTGTGCTGGCATACTCTCTCTCTCTGTCTCCCCAAAGGACTTTGTGGGGTCCTGTCCTCAGTCAGAGCATTCCCTGTGTGTGTGTGCGGTGTGTCGGTACGGCTGTGTCGACATGTTTGATGAGGACGCTTACGTGGAGGCGGAGCAGGTGCCGATAAGTGTGATGTCGCCCCCTGCGGGGCAGACACCTGAGTGGATGGATATGTGGAAGGTATTAACCGACAGTGTCAACTCCTTGCATAAAAGGTTCGATGACGCAGCTTTGGGACAGCCGGCATCTCAGCCCGCGCCTGCCCAGGCATCTCAGAGGCCGTCAGGGGCTCAAAAACGCCCGCTACCTCAGATGGCAGACACAGATGTCGACACGGAGTCTGACTCCAGTGTCGACGAGGATGAGACAAATATACAATCCACTAGGGCCATCCGATGCATGATTACGGCAATGAAAAATGTGTTGCACATTTCTGACATTAACCCGGTTACCACAAAAAAGGGTATTATGTTTGGGGAGAAAAAGCAGCCAGTGACTTTTCCCCAATCTGATGAGTTAAATGAATTGTGTGAAGAAGCGTGGGGTTCCCCAGATAAGAAACTAGTAATTTCTAAGCGGTTACTAATGGCGTACCCTTTACCGCCAACGGATAGGTTACGCTGGGAGACATCCCCTAAGGTGGACAAGGTGCTCACACGATTATCAAAAAAGGTGGCACTGCCGTCTCAGGATACGGCCGCCTTAAAGGAGCCTGCAGATAGAAAGCAGGAGGCTATCCTGAAGTCTGTGTATACACACTCAGGTACTATACTGAGACCTGCTATTGCTTCAGCATGGATGTGTAGTGCTGCAGCAGCGTGGTCTGATTCCGTGTCTGATAACATTGATTCCCTAGAATTAATGCGATGTCCATTTCTGCCAGGAGAGTATTATGGACTCGGCAGTGGACAGGTGATGCTGATTCTAAAAGGCACATGGAAATTTTGCCTTATAAGGGTGAGGAATTGTTTGGGGACGGTCTTTCGGACCTCGTATCCACAGCAACAGCTGGGAAGTCGACTTTTTTACCTCAGGTTCCCTCACAGCCTAAGAAAGCACCGTATTATCAAGTACAGTCCTTTCGGCCTCAGAAAGGCAAGCGGGTTAGAGGCGCGTCCTTTCTGCCCAGAGGCAGGGGTAGAGGGAAAAAGCTGCACCATACAGCCAGTTCCCAAGAACAAAAATCCTCCCCTGCTTCCACTAAGTCCACCGCATGACGCTGGGGCTCCACATGTGGAGCCAGGTGCGGTGGGGGCCCGTCTCCGGAACTTCAGCGACCAGTGGGTTCGCTCACAGGTGGATCTCTGGGTTCTACAAGTGGTATCTCAGGGATACAAGCTGGAGTTCGAGACGTCTCCCCCTCGCCGTTACCTCAAATCAGCCTTGCCAGCTACTCCCCAGGACAGGGAGGTAGTACTGGCGACAATTCACAAGCTGTGAACCAGCAGGTGATAATCAAAGTTCCCCTCCTTCAACAGGGACGGGGTTACTATTCCACAATGTTTGTGGTACCGAAATCAGATGGTTCGGTGAGACCCATTCTAAATTTGAAATCCTTGAACACTTATATAAGGAAGTTCAAGTTCAAAATGGAATCGCTCAGGGCGGTTATTGCAAGCCTGGAAGAGGGGGATTACATGGTATCACTGGACATCAAGGATGCTTACCTACATGTCCCCATTTACCCACCTCACCAGGTGTACCTCCGTTTTGTGGTACAGGACTGCCATTACCAATTCCAGACGTTGCCGTTTGGTCTGTCCACGGCACCGAGGGTATTTACCAAAGTAATGGTCGAAATGATGATACTCCTTCGAAAGAAGGGAGTTATAATCATCCCGTACTTGGACGATCTCCTTATAAAGGCGAGGTCCAGGGAGCAGTTGTTGGTCGGAGTAGCACTATCTCAGGAAGTGCTACAACAGCACGGCTCGATTCTGAATATCCCGAAGTCACAGCTGGTTCCTACGACGCGTCTGCTGTTCCTGGGTATGATTCTGGACACAGAACAGAAGAAGGTGTTTCTCCCGGAGGAGAAGGCCAAGGAGTTGTCATCTCTGGTTAGAGACCTCCTAAAACCAAAACAGGTGTCGGTGCATCACTGCACGCGAGTCCTGGGAAAGATGGTAGCTTCTTGCGAGGCAATTCCATTCGGCAGGTTCCATGCACGGATCTTTCAGTGGGATCTGTTAGACAAGTGGTCCGGATCGCATCTTCAGATGCATCGGCTGATCACCCTGTCCCCGAGGGCCAGGGTGTCTCTGCTGTGGTGGCTGCAGAGTGCTCATCTACTCGAGGGCCGCAGATTCGGCATACAGGACTGGATCCTGGTGACCATGGATGCAAGCCTCCGAGGTTGGGGGGCAGTCACTCAGGGAAGAAACTTCCAAGGACAATGGTCGAGTCAGGAGGCTTCCCTACACATAAACATTCTGGAACTAAGGGCCATTTACAATGCCCTAAGTCAGGCAAAACCCCTGCTTCAAAACCAGCCGGTGCTGATTCAGTCAGACAACATCACGGCGGTCGCCCATGTAAACCGACAGGGCGGCACAAGAAGCAGGATGGCGATGGCAGAAGCCACAAGGATTCTCCGATGGGCGGAAAATCACGTGATAGCACTGTTAGCAGTGTTCATTCCGGGAGTGGACAACTGGGAAGCAGACTTCCTCAGCAGGCACGACCTCCACCCGGGAGAGTGGGGACTTCATCCAGAAGTCTTCCAGCTGATTGTAAATCGTTGGGAAAGGCCACAGGTGGACATGATGGCGTCCCGCCTCAACAAAAAGCTAAAATGATATTGCGCCAGGTCAAGGGACCCTCAGGCGATAGCTGTGGATGCTCTATTGACACCGTGGGTGTACCAGTCGGTTTATGTGTTCCCTCCTCTTCCTCTCATACCAAAGGTACTGAGGATAAGAAGAAAGAGAGGAGTAAGAACTATACTCATCGTTCCGGATTGGCCAAGAAGAACTTGGTACCCGGAACTACAAGAAATGATCTCAGAGGACCCTTGGCCTCTGCCGCTCCGACAGGACCTGCTACAGCAGGGGCCCTGTCTGTTCCAAGACTTACCGCGGCTGCGTTTGACGGCATGGCGGTTGAACGCCGGATCCTGATGGAAAAGGGCATTCCGGTTGAAGTCATTCCTACGCTGATAAAAGCTAGGAAGGATGTGACAGCAAAACATTATCACCGCATATGGCGAAAATATGTTGCTTGGTGTGAGGCTATGAAGGCCCCAACAGAAGAATTTCAGCTGGGTCGATTTCTGCACTTCCTACAGTCAGGAGTGACTATGGGCCTAAAATTGGGATCCATTAAAGTCCAGATTTCGGCCCTGTCTATTTTCTTTCAAAAAGAACTGGCTTCACTGCCTGAAGTTCAGACGTTTGTTAAGGGAGTGCTGCATATTCAGCCCCCTTTTGTGCCTCCAGTGGCACCTTGGGATCTCAACGTTGTGTTGGATTTTCTAAAATCACATTGGTTTGAGCCACTTCAGACCGTGGAGTTGAAATATCTCACGTGGAAAGTGGTCATGCTTTTGGCCTTGGCTTCGGCTAGGCGTGTGTCAGAATTGGCGGCTTTGTCATGTAAGAGCCCCTATCTGATCTTCCATATGGACTAGAGATGAGCGGGTTCGGTTCCTCGGAATCCGACCCCCCCCGAACTTCAGCCTTTTTACACGGGTCCGAGGCAGACTCGGATCTTCCCGCCTTGCTCGGCTAACCCGAGTGCGCCTGAACGTCATCATCCCGCTGTCGGATTCTCGCGAGGCTCGTATTCTATCGCGAGACTCGGATTCTATATAAGGAGCCGCGCGTCGCCGCCATTTTCACACGTGCATTGAGATTGATAGGGAGAGGACGTGGCTGGCGTCCTCTCCGTTAGAATAGATAGAGACACTTGAGTTGATTACTTAGTAATTTTGGGGAGCATTAGGAGTACTCAGAGTGCAGAGTTTTGCTGATAGTTAGTTACTAGTGACTGACCACTTTATTATTTAATATAATCCGTTCTCTGCCTGAAAAAAAACGATACACAGTCACATACCATATCTGTGCTCAGCCTCAGTGTGCTGCATGATAATATCATCTATGTATATCTGACTGTGCTGAGTGCTCACTGCTCACACAGCTGAATTGTGGGGGAGACTGGGGTGCAGTTATAGCAGGAGTACAGTGCACACTTTTGCTGCCAGTGTGACTGACCAGTGACCACCAGTATATTGTCTGCCTGAAAAAGTTAAACACTCCTGTGGTGTTTTTTTTTTTATTCTATAAACGCATTCTGCTGACAGTGTCCAGCAGGTCCGTCATTCATTATATTATATAAATATTTACCTGCAGTAGTGTTATATTTTTTTTGTTCATCTCTATCATCTTTATCATCTCTATATTAGCAGATGCAGTATGGTAGTCCACGGCTGTGGCTACCTCTATGTCGTCAGTGCTCGTCCATAATTGTATACCTACCTGTGGTGGGTTTTTTTTTTCTATCTTCTTCATACTAGTAGTTTAGGAGTCTGCTGACAGTGTCCAGCAGGTCCGTCATTATATTATATATACCTGCAGTAGTGATATATATATATTTTTTATATCATTATCATCTCTATATTAGCAGACGCAGTACGGTAGTCCACGGCTGTGGCTACCTCTGTGTCGTCAGTGCTCGTCCATAATTGTATACCTACCTGTGGTGGAGTTTTTTTTTCTATCTTCTTCATACTAGTAGTTTAGGAGTCTGCTGACAGTGTCCAGCAGGTCCGTCATTATATTATATATACCTGCAGTAGTGATATATATATATGTTTTATATCATTATCATCTCTATACTAGCAGACGCAGTACGGTAGTCCACGGCTGTGGCTACCTCTGTGTCGTCAGTGCTCGTCCATAATTGTATACCTACCTGTGGTGCGTTTTTTTTCTTCTATCTTCTTCATACTAGTAGTTTAGGAGTCTGCTGACAGTGTCCAGCAGGTCCGTCATTATATTATATATACCTGCAGTAGTGATATATATTTTTTTTTTATATCATTATCATCTCTATACTAGCAGACGCAGTACGGTAGTCCACGGCTGTGGCTACCTCTGTGTCGTCAGTGCTCGTCCATAATTGTATACCTACCTGTGGTGGGGTTTTTTTTTCTATCTTCTTCATACTAGTAGTTTAGGAGTCTGCTGACAGTGTCCAGCAGGTCCGTCATTATATTATATATACCTGCAGTAGTGATATATATATTTTTTTTATATCATTATCATCTCTATACTAGCAGACGCAGTACGGTAGTCCACGGCTGTAGCTACCTCTGTGTCGTCAGTGCTCGTCCATAATTGTATACCTACCTGTGGTGGGGTTTTTTTTTCTATCTTCTTCATACTAGTAGTTTAGGAGTCTGCTGACAGTGTCCAGCAGGTCCGTCATTATATTATATATACCTGCAGTAGTGATATATATATTTTTTTTATATCATTATCATCTCTATACTAGCATACGCAGTACGGTAGTCCACGGCTGTAGCTACCTCTGTGTCGTCAGTCACTCGTCATCCATAAGTATACTAGTATCCATCCATCTCCATTGTTTACCTGAGGTGCCTTTTAGTTGTGCCTATTAAAATCTGGAGAACAAAAATGTTGAGGTTCCAAAAATAGGGAAAGATCAAGATCCACTTCCACCTCGTGCTGAAGCTGCTGCCACTAGTCATGGCCGAGACGATGAAATTCCATCAACGTCGTCTGCCAAGGCCGATGCCCAATGTCATAGTACAGAGCATGTAAAATCCAAAACACAAAATATCAGTAAAAAAAGGACTCAAAAATCTAAAATAAAATCGTCGGAGAAGCGTAAACTTGCCAATATGCCATTTACCACACGGAGTGGCAAGGAACGGCTGAGGCCCTGGCCTATGTTCATGGCTAGTGGTTCAGCTTCACATGAGGATGGAAGCACTCAGCCTCTCGCTAGAAAAATGAAAAGACTTAAGCTGGCAAAAGCACAGCAAAGAACTGTGCGTTCTTCAAAATCACATATCCACAAGGAAAGTCAAATTGTGTCGGTTGCGATGCCTGACCTTCCCAACACTGGACGTGAAGAGCATGCGCCTTCCACCATTTGCACGCCCCCTGCAAGTGCTGGAAGGAGCACCCGCAGTCCAGTTCCTGATAGTCAGATTGAAGATGTCAGTGTTGAAGTACACCAGGATGAGGAGGATATGGGTGTTGCTGGCGCTGGGGAGGAAATTGACCAGGAGGATTCTGATGGTGAGGTGGTTTGTTTAAGTCAGGCACCCGGGGAGACACCTGTTGTCCGTGGGAGGAATATGGCCATTGACATGCCTGGTGAAAATACCAAAAAAATCAGCTCTTCAGTGTGGAAGTATTTCAACAGAAATGCGGACAACAGGTGTCAAGCCGTGTGTTGCCTTTGTCAAGCTGTAATAAGTAGGGGTAAGGACGTTAACCACCTCGGAACATCCTCCCTTATACGTCACCTGCTGCGCATTCATCATAAGTCAGTGACAAGTTCAAAAACTTTGGGCGACAGCGGAAGCAGTCCACTGACCAGTAAATCCCTTCCTCTTGTAACCAAGCTCACGCAAACCACCCCACCAACTCCCTCAGTGTCAATTTTCTCCTTCCCCAGGAATGCCAATAGTCCTGCAGGCCATGTCACTGGCAATTCTGACGAGTCCTCTCCTGCCTGGGATTCCTCCGATGCATCCTTGAGTGTAACGCCTACTGCTGCTGGCGCTGCTGTTGTTGCTGCTGGGAGTCAATGGTCATCCCAGAGGGGAAGTCGTAAGACCACTTTTACTACTTCCACCAAGCAATTGACTGTCCAACAGTCCTTTGCGAGGAAGATGAAATATCACAGCAGTCATCCTGCTGCAAAGCGGATAACTGAGGCCTTGGTATCCTGGGCGGTGAGAAACGTGGTTCCGGTATCCATCATTACTGCAGAGCCAACTATAGACTTGATTGAGGTACTGTGTCCCCGGTACCAAATACCATCTAGGTTCCATTTCTCTAGGCAGGCGATACCGAAAATGTACACAGACCTCAGAAAAAGACTCACCAGTGTCCTAAAAAATGCAGTTGTACCCAATGTCCACTTAACCACGGACATGTGGACAAGTGGAGCAGGGCAGACTCAGGACTATATGACTGTGACAGCCCACTGGGTAGATGTATTGACTCCCGCCGCAAGAACAGCAGCAGCGGCACCAGTAGCAGCATCTCGCAAACGCCAACTCTTTCCTAGGCAGGCTACGCTTTGTATCACCGCTTTCCAGAATACGCACACAGCTAAAAACCTCTTACGGCAACTGAGGAAGATCATCGCAGAATGGCTTACCCCAATTGGACTCTCCTGTGGATTTGTGGCATCGGACAACGCCAGCAATATTGTGTGTGCATTAAATATGGGCAAATTCCAGCACGTCCCATGTTTTGCACATACCTTGAATTTGGTGGTGCAGAATTATTTAAAAAACGAGAGGGGCGTGCAAGAGATGCTGTCGGTGGCCAGAAGAATTGCGGGACACTTTCGGCGTACAGGCAGCACGTACAGAAGACTGGAGCAACACCAAAAACGCCTGAACCTGCCCTGCCATCATCTGAAGCAAGAAGTGGTAACGAGGTGGAATTCAACCCTCTATATGCTTCAGAGGTTGGAGGAGCAGCAAAAGGCCATTCAAGCCTATACAACTGACCACGATATAGGAGGTGGAATGCACCTGTCTCAAGCGTAGTGGAGAATGATTTCAACGTTGTGCAAGGTTCTGCAACCTTTTGAACTTGCCACACGTGAAGTCAGTTCAGACACTGCCAGCCTGAGTCAGGTCATTCCCCTCATCAGGCTTTTGCAGAAGAAGCTGGAGACATTGAAGAAGGAGCTAACACTGAGCGATTCCGCTAGGCATGTGGGACTTGTGGATGGAGCCCTTAATTCGCTTAACAAGGATTCACGGGTGGTCAATCTGTTGAAATCAGAGCACTACATTTTGGCCACCGTGCTCGATCCTAGATTTAAAACCTACGTTGTATCTCTCTTTCCGGCAGACACAAGTCTGCAGGGGTTCAAAGAACTGCTGGTGAGAAAATTGTCAAGTCAAGCGGAACGCGACCTGTCAACATCTCCTCCTTCACATTCTCCCGCAACTGGGGGTGCGAGGAAAAGGCTCAGAATTCCGAGCCCACCCGCTGGCGGTGATGCAGGGCAGTCTGGAGCGACTGCTGATGCTGACATCTGGTCCGGACTGAAGGACCTGACAACGATTACGGACATGTCATCTACTGTCACTGCATATGATTCTCTCACCATTGAAAGAATGGTGGAGTATTATATGAGTGACCGCATCCAAGTAGGCACGTCAGACAGTCCGAACGTATACTGGCAGGAAAAAGAGGCAATTTGGAGGCCCTTGCACAAACTGGCTTTATTCTACCTAAGTTGCCCTCCCACAAGTGTGTACTCCGAAAGAGTGTTTAGTGCCGCCGCTCACCTTGTCAGCAATCGGCGTACGAGGTTACTTCCAGAAAATGTGGAGAAGATGATGTTCATTAAAATGAATTATAATCAATTCATCCATGGAGACATTCACCAGCAGCAATTGCCTCCACAAAGTACACAGGGAGCTGTGATGGTAGATTCCAGTGGGGACGAATTGATAATCTGTGAGGAGGGGGATGTACACGGTGATGAATCGGAGGATGATGATGAGGTGGACATCTTGCCTCTGTAGAGCCAGTTTGTGCAAGGAGAGATTAATTGCTTCTTTTTTGGTGGGGGTCCAAACCAACCCGTCATTTCAGTCACAGTCGTGTGGCAGACCCTGTCACTGAAATGATGGGTTGGTTAAAGTGTGCATGTCCTGTTTATACAACATAAGGGTGGGTGGTAGGGCGCAAGGACAATTCCATCTTGCACCTCTTTTTTCTTTCATTTTTCTTTGCGTCATGTGCTGTTTGGGGAGTGTTTTTTGGAAGGGCCATCCTGCGTGACACTGCAGTGCCACTCCTAGATGGGCCAGGTGTTTGTGTCGGCCACTAGGGTCGCTTATCTTAGTCACACAGCTACCTCATTGCGCCTCTTTTTTTTCTTCTTTGCGTCATGTGCTGTTTGGGGAGTATTTTTTGGAAGGGCCATCCTGCGTGACACTGCAGTGCCACTCCTAGATGGGCCAGGTGTTTGTGTCGGCCACTAGGGTCACTTATCTTAGTCACACAGCTACCTCATTGCGCCTCTTTTTTTTCTTCTTTGCGTCATGTGCTGTTTGGGGAGTATTTTTTGGAAGGGCCATCCAGCCTGACACTGCAGTGCCACTCCTAGATGGGCCAGGTGTTTGTGTCGGCCACTAGGGTCGCTTAGCTTACTCACACAGCTACCTCATTGCGCCTCTTTTTTTCTTTGCGTCATGTGCTGTTTGGGGAGTGTTTTTTGGAAGGGCCATCCTGCGTAACACTGCAGTGCCACTCCTAGATGGGCCAGGTGTTTGTGTCGGCCACTAGGGTCGCTGAGCTTAGTCACACAGCTACCTCATTGCGCCTCTTTTTTTCTTTGCGTCATGTGCTGTTTGGGGAGTGTTTTTTGGAAGGGCCATCCTGCGTGACACTGCAGTGCCACTCCTAGATGGGCCAGGTGTTTGTGTCGGCCACTTGGGTCGCTGAGCTTAGTCATCCAGCGACCTCGGTGCAAATTTTAGGACTAAAAATAATATTGTGAGGTGTGAGGTGTTCAGAATAGACTGAAAATGAGTGGAAATTATGGTTATTGAGGTTAATAATACTTTGGGATCAAAATGACCCCCAAATTCTATGATTTAAGCTGTTTTTTAGGGTTTTTTGAAAAAAAACACCCGAATCCAAAACACACCCGAATCCGACAAAAAAAATTTGGTGAGGTTTTGCCAAAACGCGTTCGAACCCAAAACACGGCCACGGAACCGAACCCAAAACCAAAACACAAAACCCGAAAAATTTCCGGTGCACATCTCTAATATGGACAGGGCAGAATTGAGGACTCGTCCCCAATTTCTCCCTAAGGTGGTATCAGCGTTTCATTTGAACCAATCTATTGTGGTGCCTGCGGCTACTCGGGACTTGGAGGCTTCCAAGCTGCTGGATGTAGTCCGGGCCCTGAAAATCTATGTTTCTAGGATGGCTAGAGTCAGAAAAACTGACTCGCTGTTTATCCTGCATGCACCCAACAAGCTGGGTGCTCCTGCTTCTAAGCAGACTATTGCTCGCTGGATCTGTTGCACGATTCAACTTGCACATTCTGCGGCTGGACTGCCGCATCCTAAATCAGTCAAAGCCCATTCCACGAGGAAGGTGGGCTCTTCTTGGCCGGCTGCCCGAGGGGTCTCGACTTTACAACTTTGTTGAGCTGCTACCTGGTCGGGATCAAACACGTTTGCAAAATTCTACAAGTTTGATACCCTGGCTGAGGAGGACCTTGAGTTTGCTCATTCGGTGCTGCAGAGTCATCCGCACTCTCCCGCCCGTTTGGGAGCTTTGGTATAATCCCCATGGTCCTTACGGAGTACCCAGCATCCACTAGGACGTCAGAGAAAATAAGATTTTACTCACCGGTAAATCTATTTCTCGTAGTCCGTAGTGGATGCTGGGAGCCCGTCCCAAGTGCGGAATTCTGCAATACTTGTATATAGTTGTTGTTTAACTATAGGGTTTTTTGTTCTGAGCCATCAGTTTCATGAGGCTCAGTTGTTGTTCATACTGTTAACTGGGTATAGTTATCACGAGTTGTACAGTGTGATTGGTGTGGCTGGTATGAGTCTTACCCTGGATTCCGAATCCTTTCCTTGTAATGTCAGCTCTTCTGGGCACAGTTTCCCTAACTGAGGTCTGGAGGAGGGGCATAGAGGGAGGAGCCAGTGCACACCAGATGTAGTACCTAATCTTTTCTTTAAAGAAGTGCCCAGTCTCCTGCGGAGCCCGTCTATTCCCCATGGTCCTTACGGTGTACCCAGCATCCACTACGGACTACGAGAAATAGATTTACCGGTGAGTAAAATCTTATTAAAGCATACTTGCACACTCACACTTACATACTGTATACCTATCTATCCCCTGAAGAAATTCGGTCCCCTTGTCTAGTAGAAATCCATAGGGTACTTGTAAGAAAAAAATAAAAATAATTGCCTAATATCCAGTGTGGATCAGTCCTCTTGGTTCCCTGTAGGCATACAGGGGTTAAAAAAATGCATTAACCTGGTCTAGCTGGATGTAAGGGGATCCATGTGTACACATGGATACTCCTTTCCCGAATGCCGTGCCTCCTCGTGACTTTTGTCACCTGGAGACCCACCAGCTAAAAAGGGAGTGCCATATCATAGTGCTCTCCTGATATGTGCTGCTCACCTGCCAATCAAGCGGAGCCCATGGACTTTAATGGGGGGAAAAATCCCCATGGAAGTCTGTGGATGGGATTCTGTGGTCTACCTCAGACCGAAAAGGTTAATTGAGGTCACTGTTGTAGGAACTTACTCAGGCTTGTCGTTGCAGGTGGCCTTGTGAGGCCAAGGAAACTGCATCCACAATGCAGTCCTTGTCCTCACCACTCCCGGAAAAAGGAGACCTCAGGACCTGTTCTATACATGCGATCCTTACTCACTGAATCATCCCCTAGGTTAGTTTCAGCTACTTGCTACTTTAAAATGTTATAGAATTCCACTATACAACTCTTCAGCCCGGGTGATTTAGTGAATATTGCTTTATTAATAGCCTGTCTAACTTAATTTAGTGCTATAGGTTTATTTAAGAAGCTCTTTCTCTGGGACTGTCTATAGGCTAAATGTCTGCCAAAAGGCTTCTTTGTTAATTAGATCAATAGTTGGATAACTATACATACTGTATCTGTATAATATATATTATTAAAAGACTGTTTTATTTTATCTTGTGTAGTATAACAGATTGCCATCACTATGTTTAATCCTACTAATGACATTATGTTATGCTCCCAGACAAACAAGTCTTAAAAACAGTTTGCCTGACATATTACCATATTGTTGGAATGTAGCTTTTGTATAATCGGATTTACATTTTTCCCTGCCAGATAAATAAATCTTTTAACTTTGCTTTGTCAATAAATAAATTGTTTTATGATTCTTGTTAGGATGAGTTCTAAGTAGAGATGAGCGGGTTCGGTTCCTCGGGATCCGAACCGCCCCCCCCCCCCGAACTTCACCTATTTTACACGGTTCCGAGGCAGCCTCGGATCTTCCTGCCTTGCTCGGTTAACCAGAACGCGCCCGAACGTCAGATTCTCGCGAGATTCGTATTCTATATAAGGAGCCGCGCGTCGCTGCCATTTTCACTCGTGCTTTGGAGATTGAACGGAGAGGACGTGGCTGCGTTCTCTCCCTGAAAAGCTCCGTAATCTGTGCTCAGTGTGCTGAAAATATCTGTGCTCAGTGTGCTGCAAATAATCTGTGCTCAGTGTGCTGAAAATATCTACGTTCTCTGCCTGAAAACTCTCCATATCTGTGCTCAGTGTGCTGCAAATATCTGATCAGTGTGCTGCATTGTGGGGACTGGGGACCACCAGTATATAATATATACTTTTCTATAGCTTCTATACTGCTTGTCAGGACACACATGGGTCACAGTTACACCGCTCTGTACTGATATATACAATAATATATATACTTTTCTATAGCTTCTATACTGCTTGTCAGGACACATGGTCACAGTTACACTGCTCTGTACTGATAATATATACAATAATTTTAAATACTTTTCTATAGCTTCTATACTGCTTGTCAGGACACATGTGTCACAGTTACACCTCTCTGTACTGATATATACAATAATATATATACTTTTCTATAGCTTCTATACTGCTTGTCAGGACACATGTGTCACAGTTACACCGCTCTGTACTGATATACAGTAATATATATACTTTTCTATAGCTTCTATACTGCTTGTCAGGACACGTGTCACAGTTACACCGCTTTGTACTGATATACAGTAATATATATACTTTTCTATAGCTTCTGTACTGCTTGTCAGGACACATGGGTCACAGTTACACCGCTCTGTACTGATATATACAATAATATATATACTTTTCTTATTTTCTATAGCTTCTATACTGCTTGTCAGGACACATGTGTCACAGTTACACTGCTCTGTACTGATATATACAGTAATATATATACTTTTCTATAGCTTCTATACTGCTTGTCAGGACACATGTGTCACAGTTACACTGCTCTGTACTGATATATACAATAATATATATACTTTTCTATAGCTTCTATACTGCTTGTCAGGACACATGTGTCACAGTTACAGCTCTCTGTACTGATATATACAATAATATATATACTTTTCTAAAGCTTCTATACTGCTTGTCAGGACACATGTGTCACAGTTACACCGCTCTGTACTGATATACAGTAATATATATACTTTTCTATAGCTTCTATACTGCTTGTCAGGACACATGGGTCACAGTTACACCGCTCTGTACTGATATATACAATAATATATATACTTTTCTTATTTTCTATAGCTTCTATACTGCTTGTCAGGACACATGTGTCACAGTTACACTGCTCTGTACTGATATATACAATAATATATATACTTTTCTATAACTTCTATACTGCTTGTCAGGACACATGGGTCACAGTTACACCGCTCTGTACTGATATATACAATAATATATATACTTTTCTATAGCTTCTATACTGCTTGTCAGGACACACATGGGTCACAGTTACACCTCTCTGTACTGATATACAGTAATATTATATATACTTTTCTATAGCTTCTAGTATTACAGTGCAGCATTTTGGTGACTTACAGTATATAGTTGTACAGTAGGCCATTGCTATATATTGCAGCTCTGTGTCACTGCAAGTATCCATTCATTCCATTTTCTTCCAGTGATTTGGACCAATAATACCATTGATTAGAACGAATAATTCCAGTGATTTTGTCATTTTCTTCCAGTGATTTGGGCCAATAATACCATTGATTAGAACGAATAATTCCAGTGATTTTGTCATTTTCTTCCAGTGATTTGGACCAATAATACCATTGATTAGAACGAATAATTTCAGTGATTTTGTCATTTTCTTCCAGTGATTTGGACCAATAATACCACTGATTAGAACGAATAATTCCAGTGATTTTGTCATTTTCTTCCAGTGATTTAGACCAATAATACCATTGATTAGAACGAATAATTCCAGTGATTTTGTCATTTTTTTCCAGTGATTTGGACCAATAATACCATTGATTAGAACAAATAATTCCTGTGATATTGAGGTGTTTGTGTCGCTTAGCCGTCCAGCGACCACAGTGCACCTCTTTTTCTCTTTTCTTTGCATCATGTGCTGTTTGGGGCCAATTTTTTTAAGTGCCATCCTGTCTGACACTGCAGTGCCACTCCTAGATGGGCCAGGTGTTTGTGCCGCCCTCTTGGGTCGCTTTGCTTAGTCATCCAGCGACTTCGATGCAAATTTTAGGACTAAAAATAGTATTGTGAGGTGTGAGGTGTTCAGAATAGACTGGAAATGAGTGTAAATTGTGGTTATTGAGGTTAATAATACTATAGGATCAAAATGACCCCCAAATTCTATGATTTAAACTGTTTTTGAGGGGGTTTTGAAAAAAAAAACACCCGAATCCAAAACACACCCGAATCCGACAAAAATTTTTTAGGGAGGTTTTGCCAAAATGCGTCCGAATCCAAAACACGGCCGCGGAACGGAATCCAAAACCAAAACACAAAACCTGAAAAAGTTCCGGTGCACATCTCTAGTTCTAAGGATATGAAATGCTTATGCTAGATCATTATCCCCTCCAATTATAATCCTGATGTATTTGATATCATCATTTATTACATATTTGCCATTTTCCAGAATAAAATGGGGCAATTCATTTGTGTTTTATTAGTATGAGTAAATGGACCCCATTTCCCCCTCAATTGTTTTCTAAAATCTCTTATGTACTAATCAGGAAGGGTCTGAAACCTACATCTCCTTATGAATTAGATATTTAATGTATGAATAGAATTAGATTTGTTCATGGCTTGAAAATTATATATTTTTATTTGTAACTTTACCACATGTATGTGCTAATGTGAGATAAAATAAAACTAAATGCGTTAATGAAAAAGTACCTTATGATTGAGAGATACGTGTATGTTTTTTAGATTCTGGCTTCATTAGTTTCCACAAATCAGTTGTGCTTTATGTCTCTCAGTCAATAATGCCACTGTTCCTCTGTAATGTGTACCAACAGATGTTGGCATAGTCTAGAGTTTCATCCTGAATCAAATTCAAATATCCCATCAAAATAAATTGATAATGGCAATACTTCAAAAACATGGCAATTGAATCATACACTTAATTAGATGTACTGGTATTAGGTGCATAAATATTATATAACACAGTTGTTGTTGTTTTTTTACATTTGTAAGCATTGATCGCTACAGCTATACAATAAATTTTTGGTTTAACTGTCTGAGTTTTTTTGTCAGGGTCAGTGGTTGAAGTAGGAATTTTAAAGTGGGAACATGGAAAATTTACAAGTGGTGGTATGAAAAATGTAATGGGATTGTAAGTCATGGTCTGTACCTTTCAATTTCCACCCACAGGAAAAAAGAAAACACACAAGTACACATATTGGGCCTAATTAAGGGGGTAATTCAGATCTGATCGTAGCAGCAAATTTGTTAGAGTTGGGCAAAACCTTGGGGGTCATTCCGACCCGTTCGCACACAACGGTTCTTCGCTGCAGTGCGAATGGGTTGGGACTGCGGCTGCGCGGCACCTGCAATGCGATGCCACCAGCGCAGAAAGTGATCGCAGTGGTGATCGCATGAAGACTGACAGGTGGGAGGTGTTCCGGGGCGCCAACTGACCGTTTCCAAGGCGTGGTGAGGCGAACGCAGGTTGTTCCAGGCATTTGGAGGGTAGATGTCTGACGTCAATCCCGGGACCTTCGTCGCTTGATCCGTCGCACAGGGTAAGTAACTCTTACCCTGGTCTTGTTTTGCAGGAAACTTTTTTAGCATAGCGGGGCTGCACAAGCGATCGCAGCCCTGCTATGCTAAAATACACTCCCCCATAGGCGGCGTCAAGTTGATCGCACGAGCAGCAAAAAGTTGCTACATGCGATCAACTCGGAATGACCCCCCATGTGCACTGCAGGTGTGGCAGATATAACATTTGCAGAGAGCGTTAGATTTGGGTGGGTTATTTTGTTTCTGTGCAGAGTAAATACTGGCTGCTTTATTTTTACACCGCAATTCAGATTTCGGTTTGACCACACCCCACCCAAATCTAACTCTCTCTGCACATGTTATATCTGCCCCCCTGCAGTGCACATGGGCCCTCATTCCGAGTTGTTCGCTCGGTATTTTTCATCGCATCGCAGTGAGAATTCTCTTAGTGCGCATGCGTAATGTTCGCACTGCGCATGCGTCAAGTAACTTTACTAAGAAGAAAGTAATTTTACTCACGGCTTTTTCGTCGCTCCGGAGAACGCATTGTGATTGACAGGAAATGGGTGTTACTGGGCGGATGTACGGCGTTTTAGGGGCGTGTGGCTGGAAACGCTACCGTTTCCGGAAAAAACGCAGGCGTGTCTGGAGAAACGGTGGGAGTGCTTGGGCGAACGCTGGGTGTGTTTATGACGTCAGCCGGGACCGAAAAGCACTGAATTGATCGCACAGGCAGAGTAAGTCTGGAGTTACTCAGAAACTGCTAACTCGGTTTTGATCGCAATATTGCGAATACATCGGTCGCACATTTAAGATGTTTAGATTCACTCCCAGTAGGCGGCGGCTTAGCGTGTGTAACTCTGCTATAATCGCCTTGCGAGCGAACAACTCGGAATGAGGGCCATGGTTTTGCCAATTTGCTAACAAATGTGTTGCTGTTATCAGATCTGTATTAGGCCCATAGGCACCCACAGGAAAAAAAACACATTCAGGATCTGATTCATGTTTGCAAACAAAGTTTAAAAAAAGTAAGCAACTGGGCAAAACCATGTTCCACTGCAGGTTGGGTCAGATGTAACATGTGCAGAAAGATTAAGATTTGGGTGAGGTGTGTTCAAATTGAAATCAAAACTGCAGTGTAAAAAGAAAGGGATCCTACATTTGTGGGATACATGCAAAAGCAGCCAGTTTTTACCCTGCACAGAAAAAATATTACCCACCCAAATCTAAATATCTCTGCACATATTACATCAGCCCCACCTGCAGTGCCCAGCTGTGTGTTTTTGCCTTACTTACAAACATGAATAAGGCCCATAGGCCCCCCACAGGAATCAAACACACATAGGCACAGATAGGAAAATTGCACACACATAGGCCTACACAGGAAAATAATAAAATACATAGGCTTTGCATAAAACACCTTAATACATGGGCCCCCACTGGAAAATAATAACACACATAGGCTTTACATACAGTAAGAAAAACAAACACATAGGCACCCAAAGAAAATTAATAAAAGACATAGGGGGTCATTCCGAGTTGTTAGTTCGTTATTTTTTTCTCGCAACGGAGCGATTAGTCGCTAATGCGCATGCGCAATGTCCGCAGTGCGACTGCGCCAAGTAAATTTGCTATGCAGTTAGGAATTTTACTCACGGCATTATGAGGTTTTTTCTTCGTTCGGGTGATCGTAATGTGATTGACAGGAAGTGGGTGTTTCTGGGCGGAAACTGGCCGTTTTATGGGTGTGTGTGAAAAAACGCTACCGTTTCTGGGAAAAACGCGGGAGTGGCTGGAGAAACGGAGGAGTGTCTGGGCGAACGCTGGGTGTGTTTGTGACGTCAAACCAGGAACGACAAGCACTGAACTGATCGCACTGGCAGAGTAAGTCTCAAGCTACTCAGAAACTGCACAGAGAAGTCTTTTCGCAATATTGCGAATCTTTCGGTCGCAATTTTGATAAGCTAAGATTCACTCCCAGTAGGCGGCGGCTTAGCGTGTGCAAAGCTGCTAAAAGCAGCTTGCGAGCGAACAACTCGGAATGAGGGCCATAGGCTTTTAGGCTCAAACAGAAATCTTCATTAAGTGCAACCTGTTGGCTTATTACCGGCTGCCGCAGGATCTTATTGAATATCCCTGGCAGATCAATAATTAACTGCGGCCAATTAAATCCAGTCCATAGGTACCCACTGGAAAAAAAACACACATACTTAAATCCAGTCCATAGGTACCCACTGGAAAAAAAACACACATACTTTACTGTATTACCCACGGAAAAAAACCCATACACATAGGCACCAATATAAAAAACATACAATTTGGCCCTTACTTGCAAAAAAACACACACATTGGTCACCCACATAAAAATAAGACAAACAGAGGCACCCTGGATGGTATTGCTTACCAGTAGCTTCTATAACAAGTCAGCAGAGCTGAGGAGACATGGTTTAGCCAGGCAGGCTGTCTGCTAAGATGACATCTGCGGGTGGTAGAGGTGGGGAGATATCCAGAAGCAGTGTAGGGAAGGCAAATAAGAAGTAGATATGAAGAGGGAAGTAGGAAGCCGAGCTGGGTGGCAACCCCGTGGGGGCCAAGAGCAGCAGCGGTAGTCAAGTGAGGAGGAGGAGGGTGGGGGAGGCACAGCAGGCGTGGAGCTGAAGAGGGGATCAGGGAGCAGGACTGGAGTTCCATCCACTGGCAGCGAAGAGCAGCAGCGGTAGTCAAGTGAAGAGGGGGGCATAGAAGATGTGGAGGTGAGGAGAGGAACAGAAGAATGAGGAGCGTGAACCAGAGTTTCATTCAGCACCTACCCGCAACCCCATGGAAGCCAGGTGCAGCAGCTGCCTAGGGCTATCCAGACACCAGTCCTGAGAGTAGCAGACCGTCCAACTGTGTTTATACAGGTGGGCGGTGGCACTACAGGTCTCTGGAGTGTGTGGCTGTGTGAGTCACGCATGCAGTGTTCAAGCCACTTCTCTGCTATACAGCCTCTCGCTGCACAGATTTAGTTTAACTTCTGGGTCTGGGCAAATCGAAGCGCCGGTATGTCATACCGCCACATATCGGCACACTTCGATCACTGGTTAGGATAGCAGACCACTCTTGCAAACTAAACATTTTCTTTTTGGTGATACTAAAAGAGCAGCTTGTTCAGACAAGTAAAGGAATTAATCAAAGAGAAAAAATTCTTGCCCCAAGATGAGCTACCACAGTCCACCTAAAGCAGGGGTGGGGAACCTTTTTTCTACCGAGGGCCATTTGGATATTTAAAAAATCCTTCGGAGGCCATACAAAAATTCTCAACTTAAAAAATGACCCTGCCCCCCAGTAGGTCTGCCCCTTAGAGGTACTGTGTGTGCGCGCCGGAGGCGCGCACGCGGCCAAAAAAATGGGTGTGGCCAGTTAAAATGGGACGTGATACACATATGCCCCCAATAGTGCGGTGCCAGATCCACAATTGCCCCCACAGTGCCAGGTGTACAGATGCCCCCACAGTGCCAGGTATACAGATGTCCCCACAGTGCCAGGTATACAGATGCCCCCACAGTGCCAGGTATACAAATGCCCCTCACAGTGCCAGTTATACAGATGCCCCCACAGTGCCAGGTATACAAATGCCCCCCACAGTGCCAGGTATACAGATGCCCCCACAGTGCCAGGTATACAAATGCCCCTCACAGTGCTAGGTATACAGATGTCCCCACAGTGCCAGGTATACAGATGCCCCCACAGTGCCAGGTATACAGATGCCCCCACAGTGCCAGGTATACAGATGCCCCCACAGTGCCAGGTATACAGATGCCCCCGCAGTGCCAGGTATACAGATGCCCCCACAGTGCCAGGTATACAAATGCCCCTCACAGTGCCAGTTATACAGATGCCCCCACAGTGCCAGGTATACAAATGCCCCCACAGTGCCAGGTATACAGATGCCCTCCCCCCTCCCCTCTCCCCTCCGTGCTGCTTACCGTGCTCCTTTCGGCGGGACACGGAGGAGAGCGTGGCTGTCGGGTGGGAGCGGCGGCGTGTAGTACTTCAAACCAGCCGCCGGTTCGAGAGCCAATCAGAGCTCGCGGACCGGCAGCCGCGGCTCCTGATTGGCTGCCGGTCCACGAGCTCTGATTGGCTCACGGACCGGCGGCTGGTTTGAAGTACTACACGCCGCCGCTCCCACCCAACAGCCGCGCTCTCCTCCCTGTTCTGACAGCTGAGACACGCTGCCGCCGGACTGAGCGGCAGCGTGTCTCACTGACACAAGCTGGTGGGTCGGACCAAATGGCTTCGCGGGCCGTATACGGCCCGCGGGCCGGAGGTTGCCCACCCCTGACCTAAAGGATCAGCTAAAATGTCTGGTATCAGTCACTCCACACAGAAGAACCAGCAGCTTTTTAAAGGCTATGCTTCACCTCAGCTCTATCCTAATTGGCTGACATTAAACCCATGTTTTCCATTACCAAGGAATTTTTCTACTTCCTTTATAAAGCTGATTAACCTGGGAGTTCTATTTGGCTTGCCTGACTGCAGCTCCACCCTACCAGCAGTGTGAGCTGAATTCACTCCAAAAGGCATGACAGCCATTTTATCAGGTACATTTTTCTAGTAATGGGTAGAATCACATTTGTCCCCAGCACAACCTCAATTCTTCAAAGCATGGATTAAAAAATGTGCATGAAACATTCCGTAGAGATTCTGGTCTGTGTTGACATGAAAACATCACACGGGTTGGAATTGATTTGCTGGCGGTTGGGATGCCGTAGGCCAGAATGCAGACCACGGCATCACGATAATCAGAATCCTGACAGGAGAAGGTAAATATACTTACCTTCCCCCAATGGCCCCCTAACCCTCCCTGTCAGCAGCCTAAACCTACCCCCATCCTCGCAGCCTAACCCTAACCCTCCACGGTGGTGCCTAACCCCCCCTCTCAGCAGCATAAACCTAACCCTCCCCCCTGTAGCCTTACCCTAACCCACCCTAGGGGTGCCTAAACCTACCCCCCCCTGCAACCTAAACCTAACTCCCCAGCCCACAGCCTAACCCTCCTCCCTCAGCCTAAACCTAAGCCCCTCCCCCTTTCCCGCAGCTTACCTGTCCTGCGGCCCGGCATGTGCTTGGTCGGGATAACGGTGGTCATGATTCAAGCCCCAGGTTCGTGATCCTATTCGGGATGCTGGTGTCGGCATTTCGAATAGTGTCAGGATTCCGACGTCTGTATTTCAACTGCTGGGATCCCAACTGCCGGGATCCTAACTGGATCCCCATCACACAATTGCTTCAGATTTATCAGCTACAAATCTCCAGTTCCACCACATCCCAAAGGTGGTCTAGTGGATTGAGATTTGATGACTGTGGTGGCCATAAGAGTGCACAGAAGTGATTGTCATGTATGTGGAACCAGTTTGAGATGACATGTAATTTGTGCTTTATATTGCTGGAAGCAGCCATTAGGCAATATATAGACTGTAGTCATAAATGGGTGCACATGATCAGCAAAAATAATGGTTTTCTTTTTCATTTAAATGATGCTCAATTCTTTCGAAGGAGCCCAATGTGTACTGAGAAAATATCCCACAGAATTACACCACCACCATATGGCAGGATAGATTCCTGTTGTTTATGCCAAATCCTGAACCTATCATCACCATGTTACAGGAGAAATCAAGATTCATCCGAGCAGGCAATGTTTATCTATTGTTACACTATCCAGTTTTGGTG
Source organism: Pseudophryne corroboree (assembly GCF_028390025.1). NCBI lineage: Eukaryota > Metazoa > Chordata > Amphibia > Anura > Myobatrachidae > Pseudophryne > Pseudophryne corroboree. The sequence continues at coordinate 636,875,633 of NC_086448.1, forward strand.
AACCTTTGCCCACAGTAATCTCAGTTTCTGTTCTCAGCAAACAGGAGTGGGACATGGGGGTAGTTTTACTAAGATGGAAGTTCTATTTAATGTTGCCCATAGCAACCAATCAGATTCCAGGTATTATCTTCTAGAAGGTGCTAGATAAATGAAAAGTAGAATCTGATTGGTTGCTATAGGCAACATCCCATCTTAAATAGAACTCCCATCTTAGTAAATTTACCCCATGGTGTGGTCTTATGCTACTGTAGCCCATCCACTTCAAAGTTCGACTTGCTTTGCTTTTAGAGATGCTCATCTGTTACCATTGCGGTAATGCATTGTTATTTTAGTTACTGTCGCCTTCTCCTCAGCTTGAATCTGGTCATTCTCCTCTGACCTCACTCATAAGGAAGGAGTTTTTCACCCACAGAATGGAACCATCTAACACCAACTAAGTTCCTTAGTTCACATTTAATCCCCACTCTGGTGTTTGGTCTAAATAACAATTGAACATCCTGACCATATCTACATAATGTTATACTATTATTAGATAACTCTGTTAATGAGCATCTGTACAGGTATACCTAATAAAGTGACAACTGAGTCTATGGGGTCTATGTACTAAGCCTTGGAGAGAGATAAAGTGAATGGAGATAAAGTGCCAACCAACCAGCTCCTAACTGCCATTTTTCAAACACAGACTGCAACATGACTGTTAGGAGCTGATTGGCTGGTACTTTGTGGGAAATGTATTAAGCAGTGAAAAGAAGAAAAAACTGAAGCCCTTTGGGTGACCATAGAAAATAAGAATTTACTTACCGATAATTCTATTTCTCGGAGTCCGTAGTGGATGCTGGGGTTCCTGAAAGGACCATGGGGAATAGCGGCTCCGCAGGAGACAGGGCACAAAAAAGTAAAGCTTTAGGATCACTGGCTCCTCCCCCTATGACCCTCCTCCAAGCCTCAGTTAGGATACTGTGCCCGGACGAGCGTACACAATAAGGAAGGATTTAGAATCCCGGGTAAGACTCATACCAGCCACACCAATCACACTGTACAACCTGTGATCTGAACCCAGCTAACAGTATGATAACAGCGGAGCCTCTGAAAAGATGGCTCACAACAATAATAACCCGATTTTTGTAACTATGTACAAGTAATGCAGATAATCCGCACTTGGGATGGGCGCCCAGCATCCACTACGGACTCCGAGAAATAGAATTATCGGTAAGTAAATTCTTATTTTCTCTATCGTCCTAGTGGATGCTGGGGTTCCTGAAAGGACCATGGGGATTATACCAAAGCTCCCAAACGGGCGGGAGAGTGCGGATGACTCTGCAGCACCGAATGAGAGAACTCCAGGTCCTCCTTAGCCAGGGTATCAAATTTGTAGGATTTTACAAACGTGTTTGCCCCTGACTAAATAGCCGCTCGGCAAAGTTGTAAAGCCGAGACCCCTCGGGCAGCCGCCCAAGATGAGCCCACCTTCCTTGTGGAATGGGCATTTACATATTTTGGCTGTGGCAGGCCTGCCACAGAATGTGCAAGCTGAATTGTATTACACATCCAACTAGCAATAGTCTGCTTAGAAGCAAGAGCACCCAGTTTGTTGGGTGCATACAGGATAACAGCAAGTCAGTTTTCCTGACTCCAGCCGTCCTGGAACCTATACTTTCAGGGCCCTGACAACATCCAGCAACTTGGAGTCCTCCAAGTCCCTAGTAGGCGCAAGGCACCACAATAAGCTGGTTCAGGTGAAACACTGACACCACCTTAGGGAGAGAACTGGGGACGAGTCCGCAGCTCTGCCCTGTCCGAATGGACAAATAGATATGGGCTTTTTTGAGAAAAAACCCACCAATTTGACACTCGCCTGGCCCAGGCCAGAGCCAAGAGCATGGTCACTTTTCATGTGAGATGCTTCAAATCCACAGATTTGACTGGTTTTAAACCAATGTGATTTGAGGAATCCCAGAACTACGTTGAGATCCCACAGTGCCACTGGAGGCACAAAAGGGGGTTGTATATGCAATACTCCCTTGACAAACTTCTGGACTTCAGGAATTGAAGCCAATTCTTTCTGGAAGAAAATCGACAGGGCCGAAATTTGAACCTTAATGGGCCCCAATTTGAGGCCCATAGACACTCCTGTTTGCAGGAAATGCAGGAATCGACCGAGTTGAAATTTCTTCGTGGGGCCTTCCTGGCCTCACACCACGCAACATATTTTCGCCACATGTGGTGATAATGTTGTGCGGTCACCTCCTTCCTGGCTTTGACCAGGGTAGGAATGACCTCTTCCGGAATGCCTTTTTCCCTTAGGATCCGGCGTTCCACCGCCATGCCGTCAAACGCAGCTGTGGTAAGTCTTGGAACAGACATGGTACTTGCTGAAGCAAGTCCCTTCTTAGCGGCAGAGGCCATAAGTCCTCTGTGAGCATCTCTTGAAGTTCCGGGTACCAAGTCCTTCTTGGCCAATCCGGAGCCATGAGTACAGTTCTTACTCCTCTACGTCTTATAATTTTCAGTACCTTAGGTATGAGAAGCAGAGGAGGGAACACATACACCGACTGGTACACCCACGGTGTTACCAGAACGTCCACAGCTATTGCCTGAGGGTCTCTTGACCTGGCGCAATACCTGTCCCGTTTTTTGTTCAGACGGGACGCCATCATGTCCACCTTTGGTATTTCCCAACGGTTCACAATCATGTGGAAAAACTTCCCGATGAAGTTTCCACTCTCCCGGGTGGAGGTCGTGCCTGCTGAGGAAGTCTGCTTCCCAGTTTCCACTCCCGGAATGAAACACTGCTGACAGTGCTATCACATGATTTTCCGCCCAGCGAAAAGTCCTTGCAGTTTTTGCCATTGCCCTCCTGCTTCTTGTGCCGCCCTGTCTGTTTACGTGGGCGACTGCCGTGATGTTTTTCCCACTGGATCAATACCGGCTGACCTTGAAGCAGAGGTCTTGCTAAGCTTAGAGCATTATAAATTTACCCTTAGCTCCAGTATATTTATGTGGAGAAAAGTCTCCAGACTTGATCACACTCCCTGGAAATTTTTTCCTTGTGTGACTGCTCCCCAGCCTCTCGGGCTGGCCTCCGTGGTCACCAGCATCCAATCCTGAATGCCGAATCTGCGGCCCTCTAGAAGATGAGCACTCTGTAACCACCACAGGAGAGACACCCTTGTCCTTGGATATAGGGTTATCCGCTGATGCATCTGAAGATGCGATCCGGACCATTTGTCCAGCAGATCCCACTGAAAAGTTCTTGCGTGAAATCTGCCGAATGGAATTGCTTCGTAGGAAGCCACCATTTTTACCAGGACCCTTGTGCAATGATGCACTGACACTTTTCCTGGTTTTAGGAGGTTCTTGACTAGCTCGGATAACTCCCTGGCTTTCTCTTCCGGGAGAAACACCTTTTTCTGGACTGTGTCCAGAATCATCCCTAGGCACAGCAGACGTGTCGTCAGGATCAGCTGCGATTTTGGAATATTTAGAATCCATCCGTGCTGTTGTAGCAGTATCCGAGATAGTGCTACTCCGACCTCCAACTGTTCCCTGGACTTTGCCCTTATCAGGAGATCGTCCAAGTAAGGGGTAATTTAGACGCCTTTTCTTCGAAGAAGAATCATAATTTCGGCCATTACCTTGGTAAAGACCCGGGGTGCCGTGGACAATCCAAACGGCAGCGTCTGAAACTGACAGTGACAGTTCTATACCACGAACCTGAGGTACCCTTAGTGAGAAGGGCAAATTTGGGACATGGAGGTAAGCATCCCTGATGTCCCGGGACACTATATAGTCCCCTTCTTCCTGGTTCGTTATCACTGCTCTGAGTGACTCCATCTTGATTTGAACCTTTGTAAGTGTTCAAATTTTTTTAGATTTAGAATAGGTCTCACCTAGCCTTCTGGCTTCAGTACCACAATATAGTGTGGAATAATACCCCTTTCCTTGTTGTAGGAGGGGTAATTTGATTATCACCTGCTGGGAATACAGCTTGTGAATTTTTTCCCATACTGCCTCCTTGTCGGAGGGATACCTTGGTAAAGCAGACTTCAGGAGCCTGCGAGGGGGAAACGTTTCAACATTCCAATCTGTACCCCTGGGATACTACTTGTAGGATCCAGGGGTCCTGTACGGTCCCAGCGTCATGCTGAGAGCTTGGCAGAAGCGGTGGAAGGCTTCTGTTCCTGGGAATGGGCTGCCTGCTGCAGTCTTCTTCCCTTTCCTCTATCCCTGGGCAAATATGACTCTTATAGGGACGAAAGGACTGAGGCTGAAAAGACGGTGTCTTTTTCTGCAGAGATGTGACTTAGGGTAAAAACGGTGGATTTTCCAGCAGTTGCCGTGGCCACCAAGTCCGATGGACCGACCCCAAATAACTCCTCTTCCTTTATACGGCAATACACCTTTGTGCCGTTTGGAATCTGCATCACCTGACCACTGTCGTGTCCATTCTATAGTCAATAAAATACTGTCCCTGTCAAGGGTATCAATATTTTTAGTCAGGGAATCCGACCAAGCCACCCCAGCTCTGCACATCCAGGCTGAGGCGATCGCTGGTCGCAGTATAACACCAGTATGTGTGTATATACTTTTATATGATATTTTCCAGCCTCCTGTCAGCTGGCTCCTTGAGGACGGCCCTATCTATAGACGGTACCGCCACTTGTTTTGATAAGCGTGTGAGCGCCTTATCCACCCTAAGGGGTGTTTTTAATTTATCTGATTCAGGAAAAACTACAGGTAGTTTTTTCACATCCCACATAATACCCTCTTTTGTGGTACTTGTAGTATCAGAAATATGTAACACCTCCTTCATTGCCCTTAACGTGTGGCCCTAATAAGGAATACGTTTGTTTATTCACCGTCGACACTGGATTCAGTGTCCGTGTCTGTGTCTGTGTCGACCGACTAAGGTAAACGGGCGTTTTAAAACCCCTGACGGTGTTTTTGAGACGTCTGGACCAGTACTAATTGTTTGTCGGCCGTCTCATGTCGTCAACCGACCTTGCAGCGTGTTGACATTATCACGTAATTCCCTAAATAAGCCATCCATTCCGGTGTCGACTCCCTAGAGAGTGACATCACCATTACAGGCAATTGCTCCGCCTCCTCACCAACATCGTCCTCATACATGTCGACACACACGTACCGACACACAGCACACACACAGGGAATGCTCTGATAGAGGACAGGACCCACTAGCCCTTTGGAGAGACAGAGGGAGAGTTTGCCAGCACACACCAAAAAACGCTATAATTATATAGGGACAACCTTATATAAGTGTTTTCCCTTATAGCATCTTTTTATATATTTCTAACGCCAAATTAGTGCCCCCCCTCTCTGTTTTAACCCTGTTTCTGTAGTGCAGTGCAGGGGAGAGCCTGGGAGCCTTCCCTCCAGCCTTTCTGTGAGGAAAAATGGCGCTGTGTGCTGAGGAGATAGGCCCCGCCCCTTTTTCGGCGGGCTCGTCTCCCGCTCTTCAACGGATTCTGGCAGGGGTTAAATATCTCCATATAGCCCCCGGAGGCTATATGTGAGGTATTTTTTGCCAAAAAATAGGTTTACATTGCCTCCCAGGGCGCCCCCCTCCCAGCGCCCTGCACCCTCAGTGACTGCCGTGTGAAGTGTGCTGAGAGCAATGGCGCACAGCTGCAGTGCTGTGCGCTACCTTAAGAAGACTGAGGAGTCTTCTGCCGCCGATTCTGGACCTTCTTCTCTTTTCAGCATCTGCAAGGGGGCCGGCGGCGAGGCTCCGGTGACCATCCAGGCTGTACCTGTGATCGTCCCTCTGGAGCTAATGTCCAGTAGCCAAAGAAGCCAATCCATCCTGCACGCAGGTGAGTTCACTTCTTCTCCCCTAAGTCCCTCGTTGCAGTGATCCTGTTGCCAGCAGGACTCACTGTAAAATAAAAAACCTAAGCTAAACTTTTCTAAGCAGCTCTTTAGGAGAGCCACCTAGATTGCACCCTTCTCGGCCGGGCACAAAAATCTAACTGAGGCTTGGAGGAGGGTCATAGGGGGAGGAGCCAGTGCACACCACCTGATCCTAAAGCTTTACTTTTTTGTGCCCTGTCTCCTGCGGAGCCGCTATTCCCCATGGTCCTTTCAGGAACCCCAGCATCCACTAGGACGATAGAGAAACAGGGGAAAAGTCGATTATCCGTATTGGCGTGATATACAGGCCACCAGATCAGGAAGAGGAACTCGACAAGACCCTATTGCAGGACATAACTAAAATGGCATTAAAAGGAGAGGTAATAATCATGGGAGACTTTAATCTTCCTGATGTAAAGTGGGAGGTGTCTGTTGCTAGTTCCACTAGAAGTAGGGACATTTTAAATTCCCTTCAGGGAGCATCCCTCCACCAATTGGTGAGGGAGCCCACTCGGAAAGACGCAATATTAGACTTAATACTTACAAATGGAGACAGAATATCGAACGTAAAAGTGGGTGAAAACTTGGGATCCAGTGATCATCAAGCAGTATAGTTCAGCATTAAGACAGAGACTGACTCATCCCATACAAAAACAAAGGTGTTGGATTTTAGGAAGGCTGATTTTGTAGGGATGGGAAAATGTGTAAGCGATTCTTTGGCAGAGTGGAGGAATTTGGAAGCAGTGCTGGAGAGGTTGGAAACATTAAAATGTGCAATATTAAAGGCAACAGACTTTTGTATCAAAAGTGTTAGGAAAAACACAAGGAAAAAGAAGCCAGTGTGGTTTGCGCATGAAGTAGCAAATATTGTGAAAGCAAAAAATATGGTTTTTAGGAAATATAAGCAGACACAAAATAATGAAGACCAAGAGATATATCTTGTTAGACAGAAGGAGACTAAGAAGGTAATCAGATGTGCAAAGGCACAAGCTGAGGAGAAAATGGCCCAGTCAGTGGGTAAAGGAGGCAAAACTTTTTTTAGGTATATAAGCGAAAGGAGAAAAACAAAAGGCGGAATAATAAAACTAAAGACAGAGACTGGGAGTCTTGTTGAGGGAGACAATGTAAGAGCAGATCATCTTAATAATTATTTTTGCTCAGTATTTACTACTGAAAGAGAGGGGATGGGGCCACAGTTATGTTGCAGGGATATTCAGGAAAATGAAACAAGTACATTTACAGAGGAGAAGGTCCTAACAGAACTCTCAAAGCTGAAATCTATGGGGCCAAATGGGATACATCCAAGTATACAAAAAGAACTTAAAGAGGTGCTGGTAGCACCATTGACAGAATTATTCAACCAGTCATTAGCTACAGGAGTAATTCCAGAGGACTGGAAAAGAGCGAACGTAGTCCCACTGCACAAAAGTGGAAGCAAGGAAGAGGCAAACAACTACAGACCAGTGAGTCTTACATCAGTAGTAGGGAAATTGATGGAAACACTCTTAAAAGAAAGAGTTGTAGATTATCTCAAATCAGGCAATTTACAGGATCCCAAACAGCATGGATTCACTGGGGGGAGATCATGTCAAACAAATCTTATGGACTTTTTTGACTGTGTGACTAAAGTGATGGATAAAGGTGGAGCCATGGCTATAGCTTATCTAGACTTTAGTAAGGCTTTTGACACTGATCCACATCGCAGACTGCTAAATAAACTTGAAAGTTTGGGATTGGATATTAGGATTATTGATTGGATAAGATCTTGGTTGAAGGATAGAAAACAGAGAGTTGTGGTAAATGGAGTGCATTCACAGGAGGGAAATGTTACCAGTGGAGAAGTCCAGGGATCTGTACTTGGACCAGTGCTTTTTAATATCTTCATTGGTAACCTTGCAAATGGCATTAAAGGGAAAGTATGCCTTTTTGCAGATGACATAAAGGTATGCAACAGGGTAGACACACCAGGTGGGGTAAAAATAAATGTCTGAGGATCTAGGTAGCCTAGAGGAATGGTCAAGAGTGTGGCAGTTACAGTTTAATGCCAAAAAATGCAAAATCATGCACTTGGGTCTCAAAAATCCAAAGGCTAAATATAGTATTAAAGGAACTATACTGGAAACTACTGAGGAGGAAAGGGATCTAGGAGTCACTATTTCAGGTGACTTAAAGGCAGGTAAGCAATGTAACAAAGCAATGAGGAAGGCTAGTCAGATGCTTGGCTGCATTGGGAGAGGAATAAGCAGCAGAAAGAAAGAAGTAATAATGCCACTGTATAGGTCATTGGTACGGCCTCATCTAGAATACTGTGTTCAATTCAGGAGGCCATAGCTTCAGAAGAATATTAATACATTAGAAACTGTACAAAGAAGCACAACTAAAATGGTGCATGGCCTACATCACAAAACATACCCAGAAAGACTAAGAAATCTCAATAGGTATAGTTTGGAGAAGAGAAGGGAAAAGGGAGACATGATAGAAACTTTCAAATATATCAAGAATTGTAACAAAGTCTAGGAGGGAAACATTCTCTAAATGAAGAGAAGCAATAGGACACGAGGACATGCACTGAGACTGGAGGGGGGGGGGTGTTCAGGGGAAATTTGAGGAAAAATTACTTCACAGAAAGAGTAGTGGATAAGTGGAATAGCCTCCCATCAGAGGTGGTAGAGGCTAAGACAGTGAAGCAATTTAAACATGCATGGGATAGACATAAGGATATCCTTACAAAGAAATAAGGATCAAATAAGGTTAGAGATAAAAATAACGTAAACAAAAAAAGAAAAGAAAAGGGGGCAGACTAGATGAGCCAAGTGGTTCTTATCTGCCATCAAATTCTATGTTTCTATGAGTGGAGAAATCCAGTGGCGTGCGGTGAGGTCAGTGGCTGGTGAGGCACTGCAGGCATAATGTTCTCTGAGTCCCGCTGATGACCCCTACCGCCATCAAGCTAATACCCGCTACCACCCCCAAGCCAATGCCAGTTACCGCCGACGTCCCTGATGCGTCAGCTTGGGCAGGTGAGGGATCTTTTCAAATCCCTCCCTGCTGTCAGAGACAGACAGGCAGACAGAGGATGTGAGAGGATGGTGGAGAGGAAAGAGACAGACAGACAGAGGATGTGAGAGAATGGTGGAAAGAGACACACAGAGGAAAGAGACAGACATGCAGACAGACAGAGGATGTGAGAGGATGGTGGAGAGAGACACACAGAGGAAATAGACAGGCAGACATAGGATGTGAGAGGATGGTGGAAAGAGACACACAGAGAAAAAAGAGACAGACAGACAGAGGATGTGAGAGGATGGTGGAAAGAGACACACAGGGGAAAGAGACAGACAGGCAGAGGATGTGAGAAGATGGTGGAAAGAGACACATAGAGGAAAGAGACAGACAGACAGACAGACAGAGGATGTGAGAGGATGGTGGAAAGAGACACATAGAGGAAAAAGAGACAGACAGACAAAGGATGTGAGAGGATGGTGGAAAGAGACCTACAGAGCAAAGAGACAGACAGACAGAGGACGTGAGAGGAAGGTGGAAAGAGACACACAGAGGAAAGAGACAGACAGACAGACTGAGGATGTGAGAGGACGGTGGAAAGAGACAGACAGACAGACAGACAGAGGATGTGAGATGATGGTGGAAAGAGACACACAGAGGAAAGAGACAGACAGAGGATGGTGGAAAGAGACACACAGAGGAAAGAGACAGACAGACAGACTGAGGATGTGAGAGGACGGTGGAAAGAGACAGACAGACAGACAGACAGACAGACAGAGGATGTGAGATGATGGTGGAAAGAGACACACAGAGGAAAGAGACAGACAGGATGGTGGAAAGAGACACACAGAGGAAAGAGACAGACAGACAGACTGAGGATGTGAGAGGACGGTGGAAAGAGACAGACAGGCAGACAGACAGAGGATGTGAGATGATGGTGGAAAGAGACACACAGAGGAAAGAGAAAGACAGAGGATGGTGGAAAGAGACACACAGAGGAAAAAGAGACAGACAGACAGGCAGGCAGACAGAGGATGTGAGACGATGGTGGAAAGAGACACACAGAGGAAAGAGACAGGTGACAGAGAGTAACAGAGAGATAGAAGGAAGGGACAGTCAGACAGAAGAACAATACACTACAGAGGGAGGAAATCACATATCAGCCCCTCTTCCCTGAAGCCATTACCTATACATGAAACACCAGCCTGCTCCTTCCTATTGCACACTCTCTTGTCAGGATCAGGAAGTGGAACAGCATCCTGCTCTGCAGAGGAAGGGGGGAGGTGCTGTGTAACGCTGCTGCACAGGGGGAGGGGAGGAGCCCCGGAGACACAGTAGTACAGACCAGAAACACAGTGTTACGGCATAGGGGAGGGGAGGGGCTGCTACTGACCCCACAACTCCTATAGTTGAAATATAAATTTACATTGTGGAGAGACTTATGGGCACCTGTGTAGCCTTGCCCTGTATTGGAGTCCCCTACTTGGCTTCCTGTTACTGGCCGCTGCTGCTGCTGGAGTTCCGTGGGGGAGCTGGGGCAGAGCATGCATAGCAGCCCTCCCGCAGCCATTGTACTGTAACCTGTTGCTAAAGGACCAGTGACCACTACCCGATCAGAGCACCGATCGCGGTAGCGGCCATCTGGCCCTGCGCACACACACAGTGTAAACCGGCCCAGCAGACATACCCCCTTACTCACAGAGATCCTTTCTCCTGCGGCCAGGCAGACTCAGCAGTGGTCACTCGTTACAAGAGAGCTCTCTCAGCCAGCGGGGCTCCCAGCACCTGAAGAGATCCCCCCTGTCACAGAGCCCGAACAGTGGTGCAGATTCCAGAGAGGATCTAGGTATGGCGCAAACAACTAATGGGGCACCCTCAAAAGTAATGACAGGGCCGACCCTGCCCACTGCCCTATCGCAGCTTCCTCAGGGACAGGGGCGTGCTTTCATGTGAGCAGACAGCACGCCCCTGTCAAAGCGGCACTTCCATTAGGTGCCGCTTCAGCTGCATTTTTTTGAATGGGCTTTCACTGCCCAACGTTTGGCCCCGCCCCCCGCTTCCTTCCCTTTCACACTGATTGCGGGAGGCACCGAGAGCGGTGCCTCCAACACACATTTAACACAGTTATACACAAGGTACAAATGATTAAAATAATATTAAGGCTAAAGTAGATACTTATGACACAGAATATGTGTCATAAGTATCTTCTTTGTATTATTTTAATCATTAATGACAGGGGAGGCACTGCCTCCCCTGCCTCCCCTGACTGCACGTCCCTGGAGAAATCCCCCAGTGGAGAAGTTGCCCTGGGCAACCAATCAGCATTGAAGTAAAATGTATAATTTGCATACTATAAGAATATACAGAGCAGCTGATTGGTTGCCATGGGCAACTTCTCCACTGGCTCACTGCTCCTCTCTTTTCACTGTTTAGTATATCTCCCCCTGTATCTCTGTCCACTTTATCTCTCTCCAATACTTAGTACATAGACCCCTATATCTCTTATCATGAAGTACAAATGTGTTCTCACACATCTTTGCCAAAAGAGGGGGTGCCACAGCGTACCTCTGCAATTCTATTGTTTAGCTAATATCAGCGGGAGTATGCATATGCTGCCAACAAAACATACTGCTGCAAACGGGTCATTTTATTGTTTGGGACTGTGACAGTATTGCGGCAGATTCTAAACCTGTTGCTTAGTAACTCTGTGATTTCTATTCTTTTAATGGGGGAAAATCCAGACATTGTTTTCTGTTCTAATTTCTGATTACTCAGAAGGATTGCGTTGGTTTTGAATTTACCAAATCAATATATACATCATCACATTTCCCTTAAAAAGAACATGTGTCTATGTGCTTTGTTGCTGAGGACCAATTGTGAACTTCACCTTAATAGCGCAATTAGATTGCAGCATGAACATCACTTGGATTCAGTATGATATCTTGGCTGTTGGTATCCCAGCAATCAGGACACCGGAGGCGAGGGCAGTATGTCCCCTCACGGGCTTGCTGCATTTGCCACGCTTCGGTCGCCACAGGGTTTTATTCTGCCTCGGGCGGTGGCATGGACCACCACCCGAGTGGGAATTCCACCGGTATTTCACTGAGTGTCGGAATCCTGGCAGCCGGCAACTTGAATGCCTCCCCCTTACTGTAGTATTAGCATAAGTTGGAGGTAGTAGATGCATCCAACCAATCAGAAGCAATTGAGAATCATATTGATCACCATTTCTTATTGTGCACCAGGGATCAAGTACCTGAAAGTGATCAACAATGATATGGGTGCATATGTATCTGTCTTACAGTTAACATGGGACTCATTTTGCACCCCCTACCTCCCCCCCATGTACTCTATTTTGATCAAGCTATTCTCCTTATGTAACCCCTGCCCTGTCTCCCTTAGTCAAGGGGCCATAAGAGCAAGATGTGACTCCATAAACATGGCTGTACAATCAATGCATAAGAATTTGTAGGCTGGTTACGCACCTAAATGTGGGCCCCTACCACTGCATTTCCCTGGTGGGCCCCAGTCCGACACTGATGTATATAGTACATACTGTATAACAGATTGATGATCAAACAATTTGGTAGTACAGTTCATGTATTATGTATTCCTCACATATAATCATTTTTAAAACTTGATTGTCCATGTCATTAGAACACAATCCAGAGGTTAACTCCCCCCCCCCCCCCCCCCCCCGCCCGGAAAAAAAAAAAACACAGCACAAAGACTGAGTCTAACCCCAGCTGTCAATGTTTCACCAGTTCTGCTCCAAATACACTGAGTAACCTTTGTAAACATTTCTCCACTAACAGGAGAAATAAAGGGAGTTACATAATGAATACATTATACTCGGCTCATGGGCGTAACTATAGTGGGGGTGGAGGATGCATTACTATGGGGCCCAGAGACTTAGAATTGCTTGTTAAGCAATTGGTTCCAGCCTGTTGCCTGGTATGTAAAGGAGGAGACATCAGCTCTAGATGATAATCTCTGTGTCTCCCTCTCAGTAGAGCTCCACACTGATATGATCCATCTCCTTTAGGGCACTGCAATGTTACATAGTATGACCTGAGGGGGGACTGTAATGTGGCAGATAAAGAACTGGGGGGCAGATGTATTAACCTGGAGAAGGTATAAGGAAGTGATAAACCAGTGATATGTGCAAGGTGATAAAGGCACCAGCCAATCAGATCCTTACTGTTAATTTACATAATGGAGCTGATTGGCTGACGCCTTTATCAACTTGCACATATCACTGGTTTATCACTTCCTTATGCCTTCTCCAGGTTAATACATCTGCCCCTGGGTGCACTGTAATGTAGCACTGTATGAAATGGAGGCAATAAAGAATGACATACTATGAACCTGGGGTACTACAGGGTCACATACTGTATTATGCACTGGGGGCACTAAAACGTGGTATAATATGAAGTGGGAGAACTACAATATGGCATAATGTGAACTGGCAGCACACAATGTGGCTTATAAACTGAGTGTACTGCGTTATTCAGAGTGACCTATGGCACATCTATGGTGCATAACATTAGGGCACTACTAAGGGGCATATAAGTGACAACCACTGTGGAGAGAGGTGGCATTCTAAAAGCATTGGGGCCACTTCAAAATGTTGCTATGGTACCCACAAAACTCAGACGAAACCCCTGATTCTGCTGTCCAATGGAGTAGTGATTTGTCAAAATCCACAACGTCCCTTTTCTTGTTTCTTCCTTAGAATCTGAAGTATTCTCTTTCAATTTCCTAAATGTTAGATTGTCTTTTCTTTTGATAGTGTATGCATTGTGAAAGTCACATATTATTCTGCAAATGAAGTAAAAAAAGACATACTGTAAGTAAAATATAACATTTTGATTCACATTATATTGACTGTGGACCTTACCATACACATTTCTAGAGGCAGAGATATTTACTCAATAGTTTCAACAGTTGCTAGAAAACATATTTTAAATCCGCTTACAATGGGCCTCTTTCTCTCTAAGCTGTACTTTGTCTTTCACGTGGACAGGGTGAGGCCTCTCTCCATAAAGAGCTTCATATTCAGAGGTTTTTCAAGTCTGTGAAAGTTTTATTTACTACCTGCCCTCTTCTGTTTGAAGAAAAATTTACACCTGTTTTAAGAGACAAAACACCTGTTGGAGGACCTCGCAATTTTGCCGCCTCCAACACCACCCCCTTCTCCTCTCCCATATAAAGTATGCCCGAATCCATGTGTTCCAATTTCCCTTTATTATATCTGATTGCATGGAGACCTTCTGATGCCTTCGTGTCTACTGTTTTCTTTGCCCATTGTATTTACTCAAGTATTGTATCCACAATGCTTGTCTAATTACTACTTTTTTCTCTTGCTTTTGTGCATTCCTATTAAATTAAATAAAATGTTGAAGAAAATAATAATAATAATAATAATAATAATAATATTAATAATACTGTAGTATTTACAGTGAAAGCACTTTTACAAGTTGGGGGAGATTTATCAAAGCCTGGAGAAAGATAAAGTGGAAAAAGATATAGTACCAACCAATCAGCATCTCTCTCCACTTATCTTTCTCCAGGCTTTGATGCATATACCCATAATCTCTTTCCACTTTATCTTTCTCCAGGCTTTGATACATATAGCCCTTAATCTCTCTTCATATTATTTATCTACAAGCTTTGATGCAGCTGCCCCTTTATCACTTATTAGGATATGTCTTGCTTGTAAACCAAGTACAATAACTAATACAGCACAAAACCTAATGGTACAGTATAAGGTGGAATAGAGCAATTTATCTCATATTTTCTTGGTCGCAAGCATACTACTTAGGTGCACTTGTGATTGCCGTATATTATACTGTTGAGGTCCAAGGTGGCTTTATATGACAAGAAGTTACACAAATGTATTACTTATTTGGTATTAAATAAGTACTATATTTTAATTATCTTGTTTCAATTTCTGTTCACTTCATGTACCTAGATATCAGAAAATATAAAAGTTGCAGGTCCCCATTTAATCAAAATCTGTTTTCGGTGAATTAAAAGATCGCTGACAGTTCTCGTCTTTCTGTGCGCTTGATATATATATTTTTGGTCCTTTTTGGCCATTTGATATGCTTCAATTTTGAGTTCCATTTGCTGCATCCCTGGAGCTACACAAGCAAATGATCTCTCAGATGAAGCCGCAGTTGCAATGAAAGCAATTACTCAACATCCTAACTCTCTAGTCATAGATGCAGCAGACTGAGTGTCTGTAAATGGCAAGTATCTGGCAGCTATAACTGTTGTAATTGTACAATAAAACTGAAATGCAATCACAGTTTGTCAACTGGTCTATAATTAGCAATAGTCATGCTTATGAGTAACTGTGTAAGGAATTGCTCAGCTAATGTGCAGGTGTAGAAAAGAATTTGCAAATCAACAGCAAATAGAATAACCATTAATCAAATTGAATAGTCTTGATAAAGTGTATAAAGTATCTGATGATGGATTTTGAGGGAATCCACTGTTGATTCCTATTTAGAGTTTGTTAATGAAATGTTGCAAACTAGAGATTCGAATAGATCATTTTCACACTATTGGATTAGTTGGGATGTATACAATGTAACTGTTTAGCGCCTGCATAGAATCTCTAGGACAATGTAGTCAACACTAGTAACTGCATACTGTATAGTATACAATACTTACATTATCTGTGCATGCATATTGGATTATGCTGATTGCATAACGACACAAGTCTTCTCAATAATTTAAAGTATCAAATTTTATTGTGGTTTCATATATGTTCAGACTTTTCATTTAAATTCCATGGAAATTATTCTGCTCCACTCATTTTTTCTCAGTATTTGACTGGTTATGTTTTCTGTAGAAAGAAATATATTTTTCACGTACAGTGAGAGGAATGTTAAATTAGGGATGCAAAGATAAACATTGTTCATCAATGTTTATCTTTTTTCTGGTTCTGTTATTTATAGATGATCTGAGATGTTATTGTTGTGGTAGTTTGAGCAAGCACAGCATCATACAAGATGGTGTGGCTTGTGTCAGGTGTCACTGAATTGTATCATTGAAGTATTACTGTCAATATTACTCATATATCAGAATTCATGTGTATAAATCTTTAAACATTTGACACTACATGTTTCCTATGTGCGAAGAGACTTCTCCAATTTACATATTTCACCAATTTTAATAGAAACTAAGGGCCGGATGTAATGACGCCCGAGTTTGGCAGCCTTGCAGGATGCCTTGTGAGTGATTATCCCTTTAAATAAATGTCTGAGTTCGGATGGCATCCCATACGGCCGTCGAATTTGGGCATCATTACATCTGGCCCTAAATGTCTGTACCTAGAGCTTTAACTGCTTAGAGAAGTAGGTCAAATTATAAATAATTACATATTTTTTTAGAATGGGTAAAGCCATATATCCATTAAGTTCAACTCATCATCATCATAATTCCTTGTCAGTTCACCAAGGGTAAGGAAAGAAAGAACATTAAAGCATCGTACTAGAAAAAGGTCAAAAATTCCAGTTTTCGCAAGTGACCTAGTCACAACATTCTGCACCTACTTTATGGCGTTGTGGGTAAGAGCAGAAATTTATGTAAAACCCGCTCACCTGCTTCTATTCTCACTTAATGGGTGATCAGGTTACAACAAATTAGCCATGGGTCTTTCTTGAGGACTCTTGTTGGATCTGAGATACTGTATCTCCTGTCTACCAAGGTAGAGAAAGTAAATTAATATTAAAGCAAAGATGTTACTTATTACCTCACACTGTAACAATAATATTCACTAATATATATAATAATAAACATAATATAAACATATAGAAATCAACTCCACACTCCACCAAACAAATGTCTTCTTACAAAAAGTATAGTATTAGTTTTTGTCTGAATTGATATTTATGGTGGGACATTTGATTTCTTATAAGTGTGATGCTCCCGTGATACATACAAGATACTATGTTGACACTGTATATGTAAATCTGCATATTTTATACCGTAGTACTAGAGCTGGGACAACAGTCAATTCATCATGCTGTGGGGTGTAGTTGAGATAGGACTGGGAACACTTATGGGCAAATTCTGTCAGTGAAATATTAGAAACACTTCAGCTAATTGCCAAACGAGATGAGTACTACAAAGAATACTTTATGGTCAACTGTAATGATGTATATATTAGAACTGGTTAGTTTCCATGTTTCCAAATGTGTCAAGCCACAGGATTTGCATCAGTGTTAGAGATGGTCCTTTTGCATTTAAGCAAGTCATCAATAAATTGTCAAGACTGATGAATAAGTCCTAGCTGTAAAGAAAGTGATGAGAATTGGGTGACAGCTTTTTTAATGGGAACAGTATAGGCAAATTGCAGTACCACCCAGTTATGCACTTATTTATCATGCCAATAAGGATCATATGTTCTTTATAAAACTAAATAGGAAGCTGTAAACCAACATTGTCTAACCAGTAGTTGTAAAGTAGCTATCTTTGATTGCCCCTGATCACTGCCACCAGGCAGAGCCCCTACCGGTATTTAGTGGTCTATTTTTAAAAACTAAGTGAAAAGCAGCAAAATAATGATGCTTTTCGGTTTGTTTTTATCACATATTTATATTTTTTACGTGCCGGGATAGCCCTCGTGAGTACAGAGCCAAGCTGGGGGAGATTTTAAACATCTTTTGCATTTGTAACAGATGTTTGTATTCTCTGCACATATACCAATCAGGGTCGGTGACATCAGACTGGCATTGATCAGCAAAGCGGCCAAGGGGAACAGAGAAGAGGGAGCCAACTGGGGAAGTGGGAGCGCTGAGGAAGTAGAGACGATGAAGCGGGCTGGGGCAGAAAGAGAACGACTCTTCCCATTTATGCAGGAAGGCACATAAAGACATCTAGAGATGGTGTTATGTTTCCCAATAAAGTGAAATATCATTTGTGCAAAGCCCCTTTTATATCTATTGGGGGCTACAGGAAAGTGTCAGGATATATGTAAGCTCTCACGAGCAGGGCCCTCTTCCCTCATGTGCTTATCCTTTTTTCTTACTTTAATAATCTTCAACTGCACCCAATCCAGCAGTCTTCTACCACCTGATACTTATTCCAGTGTCATCTGCTCATGTAGCTATGTTTATTTACCCTGTTACCTGTCCTATATTGTCATCAACTGTAAGTTGCTGTTTTCCTGTTTGATTATTTGTTTATGTACTCTGTAATTAGGCGCTGCGGAACCCTTGTGGCACCATATAAATTAAGGATGATAATAATAATAATAATAATAATAATACAGGTTGAGTATCCCTTATCCAAAACGCTTGGGACCAGAGGTATTTTGGATATCGGATTTTTCCGTATTTTGGAATAATTGCATACCATAATGAGATATCATGGCGATGGGACCCAAGTCTAAGCACAGAATGCATTTATGTTTTATATACACCTTATACACACAGCCTGAAGGTCATTTAATACAATATTTTTAATAACTTTGTGTATTAAACAAAGTTTGAGTACATTGAGCCACAGAAAACAAAAATTTCACTATCTCACTCTCACTCAAAAAAGTCCATATTTCGGAATATTCCGTATTTCGGAATATTTGGATATGGGATACTCAACCTGTAATAGGAAAAGGCAGAGAAGTCTGGGATTTCTCCAAACTTTTCATGTAACTAAATACAGAGAAAGAAAACAAAAGTATGTCTTTCTCCAGCTACAATGTTGGAGTAAATCTCTATTAGTGTGCTCTAGTAATCAGAACATTCTAAAAGATTCTGAGCTTATCTGTACACAAATACATACTACCAGCTACACCAAGCCATCTCCTAAACCTACAGATTAACACAAATACATTGCTAGTTATTTCATACTAGTATAACTAATTTTACCAAAACCAGTCTTCCTATTATTAGACACTTGTATACACATTGTGGCTCTACAGCCAAATTGTGTAACTATGTCAGTGCACGTAGACACTAACCACCTAAGAGAGTGCATACTTACTAGAGTATATGCTGTACTTACTAGAACTAAGCCATTATCATCAGAAACCACAATGTACTGTAGGGAAAGTTGACCATTTTAAACGTTACTAATAATGCCACAGAATCTTTTTTTTTTTGGGGGGGGGGGGGGACCCTATCTCTTTTGTCAGTCCTGGGCCCCACAATTTCTGATGGCAGCCCTGCAGCACAATCTGGAGTATTAAAATGAAAGTTAATGCACCTAAAGGCCAGTACACACCTAAAGATTTATGTGTCCAATCTGTCTGGTGGGAACAAGAATCTGTTAATGTATGGGAGCAAATGACAATCGACCATTTGCTCCCAAATGCTGGAAAACAGACAAAAACTATTGTTTGAATACATTTGTTATATAAATGGCTTTAACTGCAGTACTTTGTCTGAATGACCATTGTTTGTTTTCCAGGGTTTTGGAGCAAATGGTCAATTGTCATTTGCTCCCATACATTAACAGATTTTTGTATCCACCAGACAGATTGGACACGTAAATCTTTAGGTGTGTAACCTGCTTTATGCAGTTTATCAGTTATGTCCACTGTAATAAATGTGAGTATGGGAGTCACAGCTTAAGCTAAACCAGTGATGTCACTACAGGGGTGCACCCGCTGAGGGTGTCATCGCAATCAGTGACGCCCCTGGCTAAGCATCACAGCTGGACTGCCCAACCCAGCTGCTCTCATAGAAAGGGATTTTATCTGTAGGTTTACCTGACAAAGTATTCAATAAGCATCTATTCTAGTTTCCAACAATACATGTACTGAACAATGCACATACATAGGTACATGGCACATACCATCATTGTATTAAGTACAGTATCATATAGGAAATCTGTGCAATAATGGGTTTATTAATATTGTATTTTTTAGAGAAAAAAACAACAGTTCAGGCTTGTATATCAGTTATCTTTGTTCTTTCAAGGCTGGCATACCAACGTCTTTCATCTATAGCAGGAGAGCGCTAACACCCTCACCCTCCTGTTTCATTTGTGTTTATTTGTTACGTCAACATTCTATGTAACCTTCCTGACAAATAGGCATTATTGCCTTGACTGCTTGCAGAGACAGCTGTTATTAATTTTACCACTTTATATCACTTGTTATTTTATTTTACAAAGTACTTTACTTACAGTTTATCACTCAAGGACACAATAAACATATTGAAAGAACAAAGTTGATAGTTTGCAATATGCATATTGACTGGCTGTTTTCTAACAATATAGCTCAGTTTTAAGGTGGGTACACACTAATACCCCTTTTCCACTAGCTCTATAAACACGCGAGGGCACGCATTTACCCGTGTTTTTTCCTAGTGGAAACGCCCCCCCCCCCCCCCCCTACAAATTTCCGGATCAAGTGATCCGGGAATCCTACCCGGGTAGCTTGCCGGGTTGAACACGACCTCAACCCGGTAAGCTGTGTAGTGTAAACGGAAGCCGTGTCGATGCAACACGGCTCCCGTTTACAGTCTATGGAAGGGCGGCGCTGAGAGATCATGTGATCTCCCAGCGCCGCCCCTGCCGCGTCAGCAGCAGCATCACCAACCCGGCAATATGCCGGGTTGGTGAGCTCTAGTGTAGAAGGGGCTGTAGCACGTGTCGTAGCTGTGTCAGGCTCCCGGCTGCGACCCGTGCGACAAGTGGAAAAGGGGTATTAGCGATAAAGTAAACAACATCGCTCATTTTGACCCTTCCTGAGTGACGTCCTTTACTATATCACCCAGTGGGTATGCTACCCACCTTTAGATTTGACTCTCCCTTCCCATTATAGCATGCTGGAAGTTGTTCTTCTATAGCAGCTAAATATTCACATTTTGCCTGTCCCAGTATTTAATTGTCCAGTAACTTTTCAAAATGATCTGTGCAGACCCCATAGATGAGATTGATCAAAAGGGTTTGGTTAATACTAGGTCTGGACATGCAGAAGTGAAAGATGTAATCATTGCTTAACTTCTCTATTTTAATGTATAGACACTAAACACAAATGAAGCCATGTATTTTCCAGCGATAACTGTGAAAACCTCCGAGAATAAAGATCCGTCTGTGGCAAGCATAGAATACAGAGATAAACCACTGCAGGGCACTATCTTTTTATTTCTGTCAATTGTAAACTCTCTTATTCAGCAGGGAGTACACAGTGATGATTTGCTGAAAAGCTGAGATTATATTGGCACAGTGGTGACTGCAGACTGAAGAGGGTAAAGGTAAAGGTGCCCAAAAGGTGAAACTATGCTGAAAGCTACAGCAGCAAGAGAAAAATGTCTTGACATTTAAAATACGCTAACAGGCCACTGAAATAAAGTAACATACACTAGAGTCCTCAGTCTACCAACACTGGGAGAATTGTGTTACAGTGGAAAAGAAGAATAAAAATAGCACAAAAATAACAATAATCCACGTCTGCATTTACTTTGTGATCTGTCAATAACTTGGTAGTAAGCATTAAAGTACAATACATTCAATGGATCGCATTATAATTCCGATAAAAAAACTACAGTAGAAGATACAATTTATTTAGCCACTCAGCAAAACCATATTGTGCAGCGGAGGAGAAACCTAAAATGTGCAGTCCTAATGTGAAATCCCGACAGGCGGTGAACAAAGTGCAATATGAATTGGTTACATACTGTACTGAGTAGGAGGCAATGTCTCTGTGTTGTTTCAGGTTCAAATTCTATTCCACTAGAGAGGTAAGGAGGATTTTGGAGACACAATTAATTTTGCTCTTTGTTTCCAACAAACTTCCTTTATTTAGAGAACTACTATTCTGAAAAGTTTGGGTAATAACAGTCTTGGATTCTCCAAAAACATTAATTCAAACAATAAGCATTTACATAAAGAACATGTAAGATAACACAGTTTTATCACACAGGGACTCCAGTCAGGGGCACTTTAAGTGAGGCGGAGGCTCGTGTGCTGCCTCCTCCATTCGGGCCCCCTCCTCTCTGCTGGCAACGCAGCTGCAACCATGCAGATCACCGGGAAAATGTTTCGGTGGCCATTTTCCCAGTTTCTCTACTGCGCATGCGCAGATCACCGGGAAAATGTTGCAGTGGCCATTTTCACAGTGGCTCCACAGCGCTGCTGACGTCAACGCAGGACTCGTGAGGGGTCGTGAGGGGACTCGAGAGGGGACTCAGGGGCCCGTGTGGATCGCACACACTGCACCCATTCTAGATTCGCCAGTGACTCCAGTAGTTGATCTGTAAGGATGGGATGGATTAGTGTTTCACTACTCTAGTTAGATGTAACCACTATATCATGCAAAGTACACTTCTCCTTGCAACAAATTATAACCCTGACTATACGTTACAATTTACACAAACTAATTCTTCACTACAGAGAGAATTTAATCCTATCACCTATAATTTACTCCTAACAATCTATATATAAATGTGAAGGCTCTCACTCACTCACTCACTCACTGACTCATCACTAATTCTCTTACTTTCCGATATGTTAAGAAGGTGAAATGTAACGGTATTCTTCAGGTAGGAAACAGGAAAACTATGTAAATAGAATTTTAATAAACCACCCCTAAGGGGATAAAGAGGGGGTTAACATAATGACGTAATTACTGATGTGTAGCTTGCATTGTGTGAATAACCCATATGGACAATCAGATCAAAATTTGGATTGCACCTCCAGTGTGTAGAATTTAATAAACTACAAAAACGGTCCTGTCACTTTTTAATGTATCTGCTATGGGTGCTCCTCAGGCAATGCCAAGAACCATGGTTTAATGTTTACTTATATTAAGACGTCTCAAATTTACAGCTCTATAAATTTACCAAATTTTTAATACTTATTTATATTTCCAATCATGAAAAGCAGAAACTCCCATGCGAAGAATGGGTAAAACAAGAACGAAGACTAAGACTCTGCCAAAAGGTTTAAACCTGCTTAAGGGGATCTGACTTATGTATTTGACTATTTGAAATGCTAGTGTAGTGTGATAGGAAACTCTATCTATCTATCTATCTATCTATATGCAGTATATATATATATATATATATGTATATATATTTATACACACACATATATAACGATATATATAATTTCCTATCACACTACACTAGCATTTCAAATCCCCTTAAGCAAGTTTACACCTTTTGACCAATCCTTGGTCTTTTTTTGGTGCACATATATTAGAAAGTTTGGGTGTCCAGGTATTTGTTAAGCTTTATTAAAGGCACTAACAACTGGACTCCAAAATTGATCTGTTATTCTACAACTTGTATTCTTTTCAAATAAGATTGTAATTGTTCTCTACTTTACTTGCACAATTAATATCTCCCAACTTATTGAGGCTCACCTAGCTGGATATTCTGTATATCAGGTACTGTATGTCCATTCTCATAGGAATCACAGCAAGGACAGTTTTCCTCAGTTTATTTATTACTACATACAGTACCTTAGGTCTGTTGTACATGTTTTTGAATTATAGAGCTGCATACAGTATATGATTATGTCTGTTTATCTTCCTGTTGTTTTAGTATAGTTTTTTTTTAATTTACAAATGCTGTCTATTCCTGAAGATATATACAATAGTTCTATTTCATGTAGGCAATTTCCAGAGATGCTGCAAGCAGATAACAGCTATAATAACAGTTTAACAGTCTCTCTGTGGTTCCAGACCAGTCTGTCATATGTGATACTTTCTCACACCCTTAAGTTGATCTCATCTAAATACATGTTGGAAAGGATGTGTGTTCAGGTGTTGATATTGCAGAGTTATACAGACACACACAAATGGATGACTCAAACTATGAACAGCCCAGTTACGTAATTAGTGATGTTGGTTTATTGAAAGATAGCAGGTACAGCCGTACTCACTGTTACATGCACACTGGTGATTTAGCTGAGCTTGAGTGGAGTAGGATGTCAAATAGCTCACCAGTCGTGAATGTAGACACTGTATGTAGGCACTGGGTAGTGGTGCAGGAACTCTGGAATCATTGTGAATTGCAGGTAAACACATGTCCCTCTAGAGCTTTGTGGAAGACATGTGTTTTCCATTATGATGGTCTAACACAGTCTCAAGATGGCTCCTGCACATGCTCAGTAGTTATCTTGTGGCCAGTTTGGGATAGGGCATGAAACCTCCCTGGAGAACAGGAAAACAGGAGTATGTGCAGTAGTGCACTCCTCATTCAACAATACATAATGGTAAGGTGAAGTTGTATGATTACCAGGTACCTCTGGTTTGAGGAAAAGATTTGTGTCATTAAGTGGATATATAGTCCATGAACAAGACATACCAAAGCCTATTGATAGCTGTAGAAGGGAGAGAGAGTTCCATATCGTACAAGTTAGTGGGTACATATTATCTCAAATTTGATCAAACATTGTAATTTAAGTGTATTAGTACATTACAGCAGTAACAGCACTAACATGGGTGATTTTACAAAAAAATGTCCAGATTATTACGCAGCACAAAATGAGCCACAATGTGTATATCCCCAAAGGTACTTATTTTCTTACTAAGAATTGTAACAACTGTGGTCTTAATAGGCATGGCATGGCCCCTTTGTTATTCTGCAAGTATGTTTCCTATGCTGTTTTATGTTGGTGACTCCCAATTTAAATGATGGAAATGATAACATTGACTGCACTTATAAAAATTAGTCAAACTATCTTCCTGGATGGGATATCGCACCTGATACGAAACTTACAGTATACCGATTGAATCTCTAATGGCATGTCTTATAGTATTTCTGACAGTGATGTCTTTCTCTCACTTGGAGTCTGCCTTTGCTATCCCATATTTTTTATTAATATCCAAGCTAAGGCATTGGCTACAGAGTATACATCCCTTAGTATGTTACAGAATATTAATGCATCAGTACGTTTTAGCAAAGTTTTCCTCTACTACCCACAGAGCTGACATTACTTGGTGGTACTGTTTGTTACTGCTTGAAGCTAAGTAGGGCAAATTCCATACCCAACTCAAGTGGGAGGCGGATTTAGCGCAATCACTTTCTTTGATGTATGGGGGTAATTCCAAGTTGATCGCAGCAGGACATTTTTTAGCAGTTGGGCAAAACCATGTGCACTGCAGGGGGGGGCAGATATAACATGTGCAGAGAGAGTAAGATTTGGGTGGGTTATTTTGTTTCTGTGCAGGGTAAATACTGGCTGCTTTATTTTTACACTGCAATTTAGATTGCAGATTGAACACACCACACCCAAATCTAACTCTCTCTGCACATGTTATATCTGCCTCCCCTGCAGTGCACATGGTTTTGCTCAACTGCTAACAAAATTCCTGCTGCGATCAACTCAGAATTACCCCCTATGGGCAATTATATTCCACACTTGCTTCAAAATGTCTTGATGTATTAACCATACAGAAATGTATTATAAATTACTTCACAGATTGTACTCCCCCGGATAGGCAGCATAATCCATATCTAAATACTGCTGGAGGAATTACGGACAGGTGGGTGGAATTTTTCATGTATTTTGGGAGTGCCCACTTCTTAAACATATGTGGTTGCTGTTTTTTTCAATGATTAGTAGAGTAACATGGGTGTCAGTATCATCTGAACCGTTACCGGCTCTCTTTCATTATCATCCAGGTGATACACCATCTGGAAACAGGTAAATTATTGGCCATATACTTCTATGTTCTAAAGTGGATATTGCTCAGTTTTGGCGAATTGCTGCTGTACCTACAATACCTTGTCAGCATTGAGAATAAGACAGCATTGAGAATACAGAGGCATTTTGAATTTGAAACAACAGATTGTAGATTCTCTACCTTTCATTACCTATTTGAGGCAGTGGTTAGGATGGAGTGAATATTGGGAGGAGCGGAGGGTTAATAGTGGGACTGGTCAGATTGTGGATTTTGGTCTCTTAGACTCTTCTAGCTCTGAATCTTGCTGACAGTGCTCTCCTCTACTTTGAATGATACTCTCAATGTGTCTTTGATAATACAGGCTATATGAATATGTATTGCATATACCTGAGTCAGCTGTACTTTATGTTATTTGTCAGTTATATGTATTTCTCATGATCTGTGTACTAACTTGTTTCCCTTTTTTTCTTCAGTAGCCTGTACCAAAATTTCTGTTACCTAAAAAATATTTAAAAAATTGTTAAAAAAAGAGACATACAGTATCCCTTATTTAATTGTTATATTTCATAGTATTTGTAATTTCAGAGTATTTCATAGTATATGCTTGTTCTCTATATATATCTTGATTTGTACATTATCATTTGTCTAAAACTTACTCATCACCTCTCCATACAGACAGAACATCATCAATATATCTATTACAGGACAGCAGGTTCATCCTCAGTTACAGCCTATTCCAAACCATGTGAAACTTCTAGCAGCTCATAAAGAGACTGGCAACCCTGGGGACAAAGAAAGTGTCTTGTGCTGTCCATGCCTGTTCTAAGTAGAAACTATTTTTAAGATGGGTATCTTTAAATTAGAAAAAAGAGATAGATCAAATTATTGCAGGCAGGATGTTCATATCTAAGAACCCAGAATATTTATACAACATATAGTATGTTCTTTCTATCATTTTCTATGTTAAATAAAAGAATTCAAATGATACAATATGTGATTACTATGTCGGTCAGTAAAATGAAGAGTATAGACCACCATCCATTCAGTGTAGTAGCTACAATATTGTGGCTTCCTGGGCTACAGTATGAGCAACAATCAGGACCCTCTATTGGCAACTAACAGATCCCAGTTATTCCAGTAGAATGCAGAGTTTTGTGTCATCATCCAAACAAATAAATGAAAATTATGATCATGGAGTCAGGGCTACTCATAAGATACGGTATACAGTCAGGGCCGGATTAACAATGGGGCGGATGGAGCTGCAGCTCCAGGCCCACACTTCAAATAGGCCCACACCATCTCTGGTGCTTTATACTGCTGTAGATAGGGAAAAAAAATTTCCTTCTACTGCAGCATTCTATCACGCTGCCCGCCCCCTCCCGTCCTACCTATCATCCGTCGCCAAGTTTAATTAAAGGAAAGGAACATACATTTGATTTTAACTTCAATGGCGGCGCGCAGCGGCGCAGTGAAAGGCTTTCCTAGCCCTCACTGCGCCGCGTTCTTACAGAGCCCAGGCGCCTCCTTCACGCCGCCGACGTCACGACGCGTGACGTCACAAAGGTCCCGCCCCGCCGCCGCACCCAGTCTCCAGTCCAGCTGCGTAGCGCACAGGCAGAGCGCTCGCACTGTGACTGGACAGACTGCCTGACTGAAATCCCCGGGCCGTGAGGAAGCCCTGGCTGGCTGGCTGCAGTTCTGTGCCGCATTTGTGCCTGACACCGTCGATTCTCAGTAGAGAGGACACGGTGAGATGGCATACGTTTCATGGGCAGCCTGTAGTTTAAAATTTTCTGAAGTGAATTATACTGCAAAAATACAATGTATTGTATATATATTTATATATATTATATATATATATATATATATATGTATATATATATATATATATATATATATATGTATATATGTATGTATATATATATATATATATATATATATATATGTGTGTATATATATATATATGTATATATATATGTATATATATATATATATGTATATATATATATATATATGTATATATATATATATATATGTATATATATATGTATGTATATATATATGTATATGTATGTATATATATATATGTATGTATATATATATGTATATATATGTATATATATATATATATATATATATGTATATATATATGTATATATAGAACAAGTGGAAGGACTGCGGCACTCGATATTAAAGATGAAAAGAAAACTGATTTATTGGAACAACGCCATCATTAAAATGCCGTGTGAAGCCGACGTTTCGGTGCCAAGCACCGTTTTCAAGCCTTGAAAACGGTGCTTGGCACCGAAACGTCGGCTTCACACGGCATTTTAATGATGGCGTTGTTCCAATAAATCAGTTTTCTTTTCATCTTTAATATCGAGTGCCGCAGTCCTTCCACTTGTTCTACTACATTCTTACTGAAGGCACCGCATCAGATTGATTACAGCCACGAGTGACGGTTCTTTTTTGCACATTATATGTATATATATATATATATATGTATATATATAGATATATATAGTATCTATATGGTCATACTGTATTAAAAAAAAAAAAATATATATATATATATATATATATATAGCACAGTATGACCATATAGATACTAACTATATATATATATATATATATATATATATATATATATTACTGCAACTGCACTCAATTACTGTATGGTGAATGCCCGGGTGCCCGCCTAACCTTGCAGTATTTGTATAGAGGATAATTGGCGGCACTCACGGGATTTTACATTAATAACGAATAAACAGCAGCCTGTCTCTATTCATTGTTAATGTAAAGTCCCATGTGAGTGCCGCCCATTATCCTCTCTCTCTCTCTCTATCCACAACTGCTGCACTCAAGGGCTAAAGTCCACAGTACACTAGGCAGTTTTATGCTATCTTTTGAAAGCGAAAGGGATACAGAGTAAAACAGACAATGCATACTCTGTATCCCTGACGAAAAAGTAAATTGCTTTGAAACGTTGGAATAACACTGCCAGTGTAATGTGGACTTTATTTAGCCCTTGAGTGCAACTGTTGTGGAGTCTATATTGGATTGCGGAGGCGGTCTTATGTGTGCATCGGGGCAAGGACAGACAGTATTGGAGTGCCGGTTAGTAAAAGACGCATATCTTTTATATATAGAGAGAGAGAGAGAAAGAGGTAATGAAGCAGCGGCACTCCCACACATGCAGGAAGAGCAGAGCCGGCGCAGTCAGCTCCGGTGACCGCCGGACCATGGTAACTGGGACGCGGACCCCGAGCAACGTCACGTCCTGGGACACCGGGAACGATCGAAGCAGATAGTACAAGTGGAGCACAGGGCGTCTGACAGGCCATCACTTCGTCAGGAGGCTGGCCTGTCAGATTCTAGGAATAACTTATATAGCCCACAGCTCTACAGCTGGGATCGTTCTAACTTCAAAGCTGGAACAGCTGTGCTGCATTATGGGGGTCATTCCGAGTTGTTCGCTAGCAGATTTCGGTCACAGCACAGCGTTCAGGCAAAAAATCGGCACTTATGTGTATGCGGCGCAAAGCGCACGCGTGTCGTACTATTACAATGAACGATGTAGTTTCACACAAGGTCTAACGAAGCTTTTCAGTCGCACTGCTGGCCGCAGAGTGATTGACAAGAAGTGGGAGTTTCTGGGTGTCAACTGACCGTTTTCAGGAAGTGTGCGGAAAAACGCAGGCGTGCCAGATCAAAACGCAGGCGTGGCTGGGGAAAAGCAGGCATGGCTGGCCGAACGCAGGGCGTGTTCGTGACGTCAAGACAGGAACTGAATAGTCTGAAGTGATCGCAAGCTAGGAGTTAGGTCTGGAGCTACTCTGAAACTGCACAAAATTATTTTGTAGCCGCTCTGCGATCCTTTCCTTCGCACTTCTGCTAGGCTAAAATACACTCCCAGTGGGAGGCGGCTTAGTGTTTGCACGGCTGTTAAAAGCAGTGAGCGAACAACTCGGAATGACCACCTATATTATTTCAGCGTCAAATTACACAGTAAAACTAATTCAGTGAATATATAAAAAATACAAAAATGCATGCATAAAATACAGATTATAGTACACAACACAAAAATACATCTCTGTTTATATAAAAACAATTACATGCTCAAGAAATTGCACAAAAAATTCCAAATTGATAAATAATAAGTTAACACAAATACACAATAAATCACAGTTCATATCTATATATATATATATATATATATATATATATACACACAAACAGAGAACCCAGCACTCACCAAAGTAAACTCACTTATCCTCAACAATTCAATAAATAAATGATGGGGGTTTAGTTGGTGGACTGGCCAATGCACGGAAGCCTGCATACCGATTTTCAAGGTACCCCACCTTCATGCAGGTCCTACACTATCACAAAGTCTTAAAACCTGACTACTTCACTGCTGCATCATCTGCCTGCTAGATGTAATGTGTACCTGCCACACCTTTATGGCTTTTAAAGGCACACTAGTCACCTTTTGCACTGGCTCAAAGATGATTGCTAAAGAACAGCTGAGACAGGTTCAGGATAATAAAGTCCACACAGGGGTGCATGAGAAAGCTAGTGGCCACGGTTAATAAGAGCTAACCATAGATTAACCCCATCGTATACACACAGAAAAAACCACAGCACTCACCACACCAGAAGCAGGGTACAGCTATGCACTTACCACTCACAGGGTGGGGTGCATGTAACACAGCACTCTCCACCACAGAAGCGGGGTGCACAGCTGTACTTACCACTCACAGGGCGGGGTGCATGTAGCCCATGACCACATCGCTCTAATAAATACAAACCAGAAACCCAGCACTCACCAAAGTAAACTCACTTATCCTCAACACTTCAATAAATAAATGATGGGGGTTTAGTTGGTGGATTGGCCAATGCACGGAAGTTTTTGCTCTAGTAGGTTCCAACTTGAAATGCCTAAGTAGTTACTATATACGAAGACTGACTATTTCCGCTCAGTGTTCGTGTCATAGTATCGGCTTCTCCCTTATAAAATGTAAGCTGTATAACGAAAAGGTGTGGCTACATATTCAACTTTGTTAATGAATACATAAATATATATATATATATATATAGCAGCAATATATGAAAGCAGCACTCTGAGACTACATATAACAGCATGAAGTGGTTTAATGTTTTCAACAGGTCACGTAACCCCATCATCAGGGTGAGCGCAACGGAATTTGCTGCGCTATATAAGAAACTGTTAATAAATAAATAATAAAATAAATAAATATTGTCTATTTGTGCATAATATATGTGGATATAATGCCGCACACACCACCGATGTTCATGTAGGTGGTTAACTGTTTGCTACTGTGCATGCACGGAAATCTGTGTCATACAGAGTGTGTGCACAAAAGGCACAGCTGTAATTGAGATGCGCAGTATCAGAGATGTCTTGGAAAAGTGATGGACATTTCTGCACAGTGATTGGGAGGTGGCTATTAATGCGCATTCAAATGGTGTGTCTCATGGGTGTATTATGAGAGTGGCTGGCATATTGCAAAAAATGTTTGCATACACAAGGCCTAATTTAGAGTTGAACGCAGCAACAAATTTGTTAGCAGTTCGGCAAAACCATGTGCTTGTTGGGCAGATGTAACATATGCAGACAGAGTTAGGTTTGGGTGGGGTGTGTTCAAACTGAAATCTAAAATTGCAGTGTAAAAATAAAGCAGCCAGTATTTACCCTGCACATAAACAAAATAACCCACCCAAATCTAACTCTCTCTGCACATGTTACATCTGCCCCACCTGTAGTGCACATGGTTTTGCCCAACTGCTAACAAGTTTGCTGCTGTGATCAACTCTGAATTATCCCCACAGATTCTTCAACATTCACACAGGAGGCCATACTCAGACAGAAAGTCTGCCATTGCATAGAGCTGGTTCAATTTCCGCGGTACAACCGATTGTGTCTACGGACTGTGTCTATAGATGCTGGCAGCGGGCGTCTCAGTCCTTGCACGTTTGGACAAACACAAGGGAAGGGATTTGTAGCAGCATGTGCATAAAGTTGCAGATGCGCAACTGCCAAAAAACGCAGCTGTGACCGCCTCTGAAACAGTCCCTATGTGAGGTCTCCTATTCTGTTTGTTATATTGTGGATATATAGATTTATATAAATAACAAAAGGGAATTTACACACATTTTGAGTTAAATTGCATTATGTGGCATATTGTTGGAGTGTGTTAACATTTGTTTTACAATTTACATAAATTTATTTTTGTGAATTTTTCTATTTTATCTGTAGGTCTTTATTACAGTATGTAGTTCTTTATTACAGTATGTATGTCTTTATTATGTATGTATGTCTAAAAAAATTTTGGAGATATATTTGGTCACTTAAATACTTGGGATAGAGTTCAATACTATATACTTTTTTGTTGTATGTGTAATAATAAATATTAATAAACTCCTATATAATACTAACACTAATGTACTGTATATTCCCTCAGCCATCAAAGCTTTTTTGTCTATCCTACTAAACACCACAAAAGTCTTTGTCAAGCAGCAGTAAGTAGTTGTCACATATATATATTACTGTTATATATGTATGTGTGTTTATGTATATATTTATTTATACAGTCATTGGGTGGAATTCAAATGTAATTCATGCTGGCACCCAGCAGATGGCGCCCAATGGAGATATTCAATTGTAGCTCTGTTCACGCAGGATCTGCTGCCGGGGTGGCAAGATAAAATGTGTGAAAAGTGACCCATTTGGGTACCCAAATGGCACTTTTTGGATTGCATCCATTAGTTTAGTTGCCTTAGGCAGCTAAACCAGACACTAATGGGCGTGATCAGCGCGATAGGAGGCATCAATTGAATATCACTCCTGCAATCTCCCATCATTTTAGATGGGAGAGCAGGGCAATAACAATTGAATTCCCCCCATTGTTTGAAATTCTAAGTAATTTCAATGACTGCAGGGCGATTCTCCGTGATGCACAGGGGAGCTACACAAATTCAAACAAAATACTTCTCACAAATACCAAGATTTTAGTGGGTCTTAAGTTATAGGGTAAGGCATTGCTATTAAGCAATTAAGTTTTCATATAACAACAATTTCTTAACAAACCAGTTTAAAAGGAAAACAAATTCAAAAGAGTCTGATGCATAGGACTTTATGTTCACTTTCTGAAGATTCACCCTGAAGAGAAATAGGTCTTCCATATGTAGAGCCTAGTTTATTTGCAGATTAAGCAGAGGGTCTGCTTCTGAGTCGGGTGCAAAGTAGTAGTTGCGGGTAGTCGTGGAAGCCTATCTTATGCTAATGTGAGTTTCCATTTGGGTAATGCAAAAATCTGTATGCCCTCAAGTGGGAAGCCGCTACCCCCTATTTTTTTGTTTAGAGCCAAAAGTGTCACCAATTGTATCGGCACTTTCACCAGTCCCATGCTAGGTGCAAAAGATACATTTAAACAGGCTTCACCTTCTCCATACGCACGACTCAGAATAGCGCGGACCTCTAGCTATACTCCCACAAGACAGAACAATTCCATGCGATCTCTTTGTCGCTGCCTAAATCTGGCCTGTCAGACTCCGAATATTAGAGAGATAAGCAAAAAGTGATTTCTGCGCATGCACTGTATGCAATGGGGGGGAATTAAAATGTTTGAAAAGTCGGTTGGGTGTCTGTATTTTCCTGTCTATTAGATAGGAAAAAACAGACACCCAACTGACTTTTCAAACATTTGAATTCCCCACTAAAAGTTGCTATTTTCATCTGTGCAAAGAGATCCGCCCAACTCAGAATCAGCTCAAAAATGTTTTATACAGTTAAATCTGAGTGTAAAATAAGCTAGAGAAACACCTATACAGTATTTTACGAGTAACACTTTACTTGTCGTTCAGGTTAACATGAAAAAACAACAGAGTGGCTGGGATAAACTAAAAGCTAAGAAAGAGGAAAAGAAAAACCTAGAGAAAGTATTGGCTAAGACCAAAAAAATTACAGACTTTTGTTCTATAAAAAGTGCAGCCAGTTCCCCTGTAGTCAGTCCAAGTGCATCCACTGCCAGAGACTTTGCAGTTGGTGCAAGTGAAGCTGGTGCAAGTGAAGCCGGTCCTAGTGCATCCGCTGATCATGCAGATACATTAGATGTACAAAATATAACCAGTGAATCAGTTGAAGGTGACACAGAAAATGTGGTTGAACAAACAAAAATAAAATTTTCAAATGATGTAGGAGAGTGGAAAGTTTCAGAAACCTTGCGTGAATTCTTCTGTCAGAAGGGGGTTGCTGATTGCCACTTCCTAGACAGTGATTTTACCAATACCAAAAAAATATTCCCTGGTGAACATTTTGCACGACATTGTACAAAGTCATTGTTCTATCGTGAACAAATTAATGGTGAGACAGTTCAGCGTGACTGGCTTTGCTACTCGCCAAAAACACTCAAACTATTTTGTGCTCACTGCAAATTATTTTCTTCAGATGCCACCTTACTGTTGGCAACTTATAATTATTGAAAAAACCTATACTGATAAATCAGTATAATTTTCTCTCCGGGCGCTTTAACAGAGTTGTTTTCCCAAAGCGGCTGTTAAATAAAGGTGATAGTCAGTCACCATATAGAACAAAACAAAACAATAAATAAACAGCGCTAACAGGTGTTGGTATTAAATCAATAAATAAAATTTAATATAATCAAATTAGTAAAATAAACACATATTAAAATCAAAACAAGCCTCATAAGCCAGTGATACGACCAAACGGTATTTCTGTGGACTCTAAAAAGGCCAAGTGATGGTAGAATCGTTCCAATGCTTTATAATATCATATCCTGCACGGATAACCATAAGATAATTACCAGATCCTGGGTGGAAGGTAGCAGGGTATTCCACCTAGCGCGGTAATGATGATTCTGTCCTGCGCAATTGGAATTGGTGGTTCTCCCTTTTTGTTAAATGTCCACATGCATGGATCGGTCTCTGGATAGATGTATATTGGATGGGTCAGAGCTCTGAAGACCACTACGGGTCATCCCAAACATTTGTATCCAATTTTATGGCGAGATGATGGATGATATATACCATAAGTTCTCTGGCCTTAGCGATGTCCAGGACATCGCTAAGGCCAGAGAACTTATGGTATATATCATCCATCATCTCGCCATAAAATTGGATACAAATGTTTGGGATGACCCGTAGTGGTCTTCAGAGCTCTGACCCATCCAATATACATCTATCCAGAGACCGATCCATGCATGTGGACATTTAACAAAAAGGGAGAACCACCAATTCCAATTGCGCAGGACAGAATCATCATTACCGCGCTAGGTGGAATACCCTGCTACCTTCCACCCAGGATCTGGTAATTATCTTATGGTTATCCGTGCAGGATATGATATTATAAAGCATTGGAACGATTCTACCATCACTTGGCCTTTTTAGAGTCCACAGAAATACCGTTTGGTCGTATCACTGGCTTATGAGGCTTGTTTTGATTTTAATATGTGTTTATTTTACTAATTTGATTATATTAAATTTTATTTATTGATTTAATACCAACACCTGTTAGCGCTGTTTGTTTATTTATTGTT
Source organism: Pseudophryne corroboree (assembly GCF_028390025.1). NCBI lineage: Eukaryota > Metazoa > Chordata > Amphibia > Anura > Myobatrachidae > Pseudophryne > Pseudophryne corroboree. The sequence continues at coordinate 636,910,682 of NC_086448.1, forward strand.
TTGTTTTGTTGGCAACTTATGGTTATTCTGACTGGAGACATGCAGCCAGAGATCTGAGCCGCCATGAAAGTAGTGCAACTCATGCAGATTCTCTTGAGAAACTTATTAGAAGAAAATTGACAGGAGAACGTATAGACAAATCTCTGGTGATTCAATACGAGTCTGAGAAAAAGTATTGGCATCAAATTCTGCGCAGAATTTTAAGCGCTATCAAACTCCTTTCATCGAGAGGTCTTGCCTTTCGTGGAAATGATGAAATCATTGGCTCAGTGCACAATGGTAATTATTTAGGGTGTCTAGAATTTTTGGCAGAGTATGATCCCTTCCTAGCTGAACACATTCAGATGCATGCTAACAAAGGGCGAGGACATGTATCATACCTGTCCTCAACGATTTGTGATGAATTTATTGAGGTAATTGGACAACAAGTATTGCGGCAGATCATAACTGAGATAAAAACATCTAAGTACTATTCTGTAAGTGTGGACTCAACACCCGATATTTCACACACTGATCAGCTGACACTTATATTTCGTTATGTGCTTCCAAATGGACCCATTGAGCGTTTCACCAAATTTATTCCAGTACGTGGACATACTGGAGAACACTTGGCAAACACCCTTCTTCTTTTTCTTGAGGAAAATGGGATTTCCATTCAAGATTGCCGGGGCCAATCATATGATAATGCCTCAAATATGAGTGGAAAATACAATGGTATGCAGGCCATGATTTGTCAGAAGAACGCGCTAGCTGAATATATTCCATGCTATGGGCATTCTCTGAACCTTATTGGGCAAAGTGCTGTAAAATGTTGCTCTGAGGCAGTTTTGTTTTTTGACTTTGTTCAGAAGTTGTATGTGTTTTTTTCTACATCAACACATCGTTGGAATCTTCTGACAGATGTCTTCAAACCCCTTGGATTACCTACACTGAAAAGCCTTTCAAATACACGTTGGTCTGCTCACCATGATGCACTAAATTCCTTGAAAAAAGGATATCCGGCTATTAAAGATCTTCTACACAATATGGCAAATGATACATCAGAAAGGGAAGAAACATGCTTGGAAGCAAAGGGACTTTGTACTATAATGGGTCAATTAGAAAATGGGATAATGGTGCAACTCTGGTCCACAATACTGAGCCGGTTTAACAAAACAAGTCATTTTCTTCAAGATTCAAGATTGGATCTGAACAGAGCCACAGACATTTTGGAAGCCTTAAAAATGTTTGTAGAAAGCCTCCGTTCTCAGTTTCCAGAATTAGAGAACCAAAGTAAAATACTTTACTCCTGCGATGATTACAAACAAACAAGACAAATTAAAAGAAATAAGAAGTGGGACTTTGGTGGTGCTGAAGATGCCGCTGCTGGACTTTCACCATCAGACAAATTTAAAGTGAACACTTTTCTTCCCATAATTGATCAGCTAGTGTCATCACTAAATCGAAGAAAAGAAGCATACAGTGTCATTCGAGACAGATTTGGATTTCTTTCAGAACTGTGCTCTCTACCATCAGATGACCTACGCGCTAAGGCCAGTGCATTAGTAGGAATATACCCAGGAGATCTTGGTCGAGAGTATGCAGATGAAGTAGTACACTTTGCTGCTTTGTTTCGTATCTATATTTCATCTGGTACAAACACAGATACACATGAGAGCCAAGAAATCAAAATGTATAAATTTCTAATTACAGAGGCATTGGTTGGTAACTTCCCAAATGTTGGCATTTCACTACGCATGTACCTTTGTCTGATGGTCACCAACTGCAGTGGTGAGCGCAGCTTTTCTGCACTGAAGCGGGTAAAAAATGCACTGAGGTCCTCCATGGCACAACAGCGCTTAAATGCACTCTCTCTTTTGTGCATTGAAAATGAACTATTAAGAGAAATGGACATGGAAACTGTAATAGAAGAATTTTCCAGTCGTAAAGCAAGAAAAGTTAACGTTTAGCAATACTTGTTCATTATCGTCAGTTTGTAGTCTGGTTGTTGTGTACCTGTTATAACCTGAAATGTAATTTTAAGTGTGGTTTATTTGAGAACACATGCTCTTAAATTCACCAATGTTTTCTGATTAAATAGCTTTTGGATTTATTTCATTACCAAGTTAAAAGTTTGAGTCTTTACAAACTGTTATTTTGTGAGCCCAATGGATCGTTGCCTGTCTGATATTGCAGTCTATATGGCACTCGTATGTCTATGTCAGATTTATCATAGGTGATAATATCTCTGGTAATATGATTAAGTCATAGGGGCCTATTCAATTGAGAGTGAGGTCTCTTGAGCATTACTTTCTGGTTTGAAATATAGAGCAAAATAGCCTATAGTACCTGTGATTTTAAACACTGCGAGGTCTTAATTGAAGAGCAGGTCACCTATTTTGCAGTCATACTGTAGTTCACATTTTTTTTGTGTTATTTAATATTTATTTAGTGTTATTTATTATGTTTTCATGGTCTGCACCTTGTACTTTGTTCAAAGTTAAATATTGGAAAACTAGCATATTTCAGGTATGTTTCTGTTAAATCACTTTATAAATAAAATTGTTTGCATTTTATTAATAAACTCTAGTTTTTGCTTTTTATGTATTTTTTTAAATTCAGTGGTGAATAATATAACAGGTGGTGTATGGTAAACATAAACAAAGACGGGATGGAGATTGAGGTGGTTGAAGGTAGGTGGTTAGCTATGTCCTCCATGGTGCTAGCCACACTCTACGGCACATACCACACCCTCATATCAGTTGCCACACCCCCACCATGCTGGCCACACCCCTTTTGGCAGCACACAATAGGCCCTTTGTGAATTTCAGCTCCAGGCCCATGAGGACCTTAATCTGGCACTGTATACAGTAAGTACTTAGCGTAAACACTGTTATATGAGGTTCAGTAGTAATGTACAGCACTGTTCATTACTACTGAACCTCAGATGACCTTAGATGCTGACTTCAGTGGGTCAATGTCACATTTATATGGTAAAAAGACTTTCTAACAACGTTCACAGGAAAGACTGCTCATCGCTCCAGAGGAGTCGAGCAGAAATGTAAAAAAAATCTGTGGTTTGATCACCCTAACGGCTGTTTATACATTGCTAAACTTGGCATAACTGGGTGCAACAAGCACTATAAATTATGGGCATCCAAAACAATGTAATTGCTCTGTTAGGTGCCCATTAATTACCGCAGCTGTTACAACAATTGAATCTCCCTATAGAATTCTTAGGTTGGAGAGTGTTTTGGGTGTGTTGGGCTGGCAGTATGAAAATAACTGGTTCTTTCTGCGAAGTACACTGGATTCCACAGGGAATAACATCAGGGGTGTAGAGTTGGATCTTGTTCTGCGGCACCAACAGGCTAAAGCTTTGACTGTTCCCAAGATGCACTGCACCGCCTCCTCTATATCCCCGCCTCCAGGCACTGGAGCTCAGTTTTGTTAACCAGTCCAATGCAGTAGCAGGTAAAAGAGACGACAGTAGTTAGTAGCCACAGATAACCACATTCTCATGACAGGAGAATGTACTAGTGGCTAATGCCATACAAACCCAAAGAAGCTAAGTGCGTCAGGGTGGGCGCCCTGTGGAATCCAGTGTACCTTGCAGAAAGAGATTTAACAATGGTAAGTCTTACCATAAATCTCCTTTTCTGCAGCGGGGTACACTGGTATTTCACAGGGAATAACATTGGGGATGTCCTAAAGCAGTTTCTCATGGGAGGGGACGCACTGTAGCGGGCCCAAGAACCCAGTATTCAAAGGAAGCATCCTGGGAGGCGGAAGCATCAAAGGCATAGAACCTGATGAACGTGTTCACTGAGGACCACGCAGCCGCCTTGCACAATTGTTCCAGGGACGCGCCACGGTGGGCCGCCCAAGAAGGTCCAACAGACTGAGTAGAATGGGCCTTGATAGTAGCAGGAGCTGGAAGTCCAGCCTGCACAGAAGATTGTGCAATCACCATTCTAATCCATCTGGCCAAGTTCTGCTTATTTGCAGGCTAGCCACGTTTGTGAAAACCAAAAAGGACAAAGAGAGAATTAGATCTCCTAAGAAAGGCGGTTCTCTGCACACATATACGGAGAGCCCGTACCACATCTAAAGACCATTCTTTGGAAGACAAACCAGGAGAGATAAAGGCCGGAACCACAATCTCTTGGTTAAGGTGGAAAGACGACACCACTTTAGGCTGATAACCATGACGAGTTCTAAGAACCACACGGTCACGGTAAAAAATCAGATAGGTTGACCGGCAGGACAAGGCACCCAAATCTGAAAACCTTCTAGTAGAGGCAATAGCCAGCAAAAACAAGATGTTAAGTGTAAGCCACCTAAGTTCCACAGACTCAAGAGGTTCAAACAGAGACTCTTGTAGGGCATCTAGAACAACTGACAAATCCCAAGGAGCCACAGAAGGAACATAGGGAGGTTGAATCCATAAAACACCCTGAGGGAAAGTATGAATGTCAGGCAGAGACGCAATTTTTCTCTGAAACCATACTGACAAGGCTGAAATATGAACCTTGAGGGAGACCAAATGAAGGCTGAAGTCCAGACCCTCTTGCAGAAAAGCCAAAAGTTTGGCAGTACTGAACTTGTATGCATCATAATTCTTAGCCGCACACCAGGTGAAGCAAGAATTTCAGACCCTATAATAAATCCGAGCCAAAGCCGGTTTACGGGCTTTCAACATAGTTTGAATGACCACCTCAGAAATTCCTTTGGCCCTTAGAACTGAAGCGTCAAGAGCCACGCCATCAAAGCCAGTCGGGCCAGGTCCTGGTAGACACATGGGCCCTGAACGAGGAGGTCTGGGCATTGCGGGAGTAGAAGATGAAGCTCTATCGAGAGACCCTGCAAATCTGAGAACCAATGCTGTCAGGGCCATGCAGGAGTGATTAGAAGTAGTATTACACCTTCTTGCTTGAACTTCTTTATTACCTGGGCAGGAGTGTCACCAGAGGAAACACATACGGCAGCCGAAAGTTCCATGGAATTGCTAGCGTGTCCACGAACGCTGCTTGAGGATCCCTTGTCCTTGCTCCGAAGACCGGAACCTTGTGATTGTGTTGAGACGCCATCAGGTCTACATCTGGTAGGCCCCACTTGTCCACTATGAGTTGAAAGACTTCTGGATGAAGGTTCCTCCCTGGTCCACCAACCCTGAAGAGAGTGTTGCTCCAACACCGCGCCTCAACCCCGCAGACTGGCATCCGTCATTAAGGAGATCCAGAAGGGACGACCCCTGCTCAATCGTTGGTCCTGGAGTCACCAGCTCAGAGACAGACAAACTTCCAAGGAGCTTATGTGAGACCTGATCCGGTAACACAGGCCATCCCACTTGGAAAGGATTAACCGCTGCAGAGGGCAAAAATGAAATTGAGCTTACTCTACCATGTCGAAAGCCGACACCATGAGGCCTAGTACTTGCATCGTCAAGTGTATCGACACACGTGGGTGAGAGATGAAGCATCTTATCCTGTCCTGAAGTTTCAGGACCTTCTCCGGAGACAAAAACAACCATTGGTTGTGTGTGTCCAGTAATGCCCCCAGGTGCACCATGCTCTGAGCAGGGACCAGTGAGGAGTTCTTCCAGCTGATGAGCCACCCATGGGCTTGCAGGAATTGAACCGTCAGGATCAACAAGTCATCCAGATATGTCAGGATCCTGATACCCTGATGGCGGAGAAGGGCCGTCATCACCGCCATGACCTTGGTGAAGATTCACGTAGCCGAGGTCAGTCCAAAAGGCAAGGCCTGGAATTGATAATGTAGGTTGCCAATAGCAAACCGCAGTTACTGCTGATGCGACATGGCAATAGGTATATGTAGGTAAGCATCCTGTATGTCCAGGGATACCATATAGCCCTAGGGTCCAAGGCCAGAACAATAGAGAGAAGAGTTTCCATACAGAATTTGGATACCTTCACAAATTTGTTCAAAGACTTGAGGTTGAGAATGGGCCGGGAGGTTCCATTTGGTTTCGGAACTAGGAACAGCGTTGAATAGTACCCCCTGCCTCTCTGAGCCAGAGGCACCGGCACTATCACTCCTGTGTCCAGGAGGGGTTGTACCACCAAATGTAGAGTTTTTGCATTCAACAGATCTGAAGGGATATTTGTCGAGCAAAACTGGTTAGGGGGGCGTTTCTTGAAAGAGATGGCATATCCGTGAGCGACGACTTCCCTCACCCAGGAGTCTGAAGTGGTCTGTAACCATACCTGGGTGAACCGCAGAAGTTGGCCTCCCACCCTGGGGTACCCAAGGGGGAGGCCTGCCCCATCTTGCAGCAGGCTTGTCTGGTTTGGAAGCAGGCTGACGGGCAGCCCAGGAACGTTTAGGTTTGGACTTAGAGGTTTTGGAAGTGCGAGCCTGTTTTGGGTACGCCTGACCCTTTGCTTTACTTGGAGGTCGAAAGGAATGAAAGGTGGTACTCTTAGCCTTCGGAGCCGAAGGATTAGTACTCGGCAGACATGCAGTTTTAGCAGACACTAAGTCAGCAACAATTTTATTCAAATCTTCCCCATAAAGGATGTTTCCCTCTCCAAAGTCTTTTTGGAGTCCAGATCCACAGACCACGACCGCAACCAGAGAATCCGGCGAGCCAAAGTGGACGTAGTAGACGCTTTGGCCCCCAGCATGCCAGAATCAGAAGCTGCCTCCTGTGGTAATATATGAAAGACACTGTCTGGCATTATCAGAAATATACTCAACTTCTTGAACCCAGGCTTCAATAGCTTTTGTAGCCCAAGAAGCTGCTATAGAAAGTCTAAGTACAACACCTGCAAGAGTGTAAATAGACCTCCAACAAACCTCCACATGCTTATCCGTCGGTTCAGAGAGGTGACGGTAGTGACAGGCACTAAATGTTCAGAATGTGGTAAAACTAATTTAGTAACCTTCTGACGTTTGAACTTATCAGGTTTCTTAGACATATCTGGAGGATCATCAATCTGAAGAATCAGTGTGATAGCCTCCACTAGGTCAGGTACATAAACCCGTGTTATAGATTTCTCATCAGAAGCAGCTGCATCAGTGTTTGATGGATCAGTATATTTCCCATCTTCTTCGGATGGAGTATCCGAACCATGAGTGGATTGTGAGGAAGAAATTGCCCGCCTAGATGACCCTTTGGTCCTAGGAGGGCGAGGTTTAGGTGTTTGTTTAACCAAGGACTGATTTAATTGCTGTAACAGAGTTGGCAGAGTATCCGCCCATGGGCAATATTTACTAATATTCGTGTTTGAGTCGGTTTGTGTAGTGTTTAAACTGGTTTTGTATCGGGTGCATTTTCATGCAACTTTTTGAATCCATATACGCAAAGTTACTAAGCATTCGAGTTTATTGTTTTCGTGTTTTCCGATGTCGATGCCAGTCGGGTTTTTTTGGCACATTTGCGGCCGTCATTGTCGCTTGCGTACGTGTTTTTGTTGTTTTTGCTGGGTTCTTTTCTAAGTTAAACGCGGCAGGGTTTATATTTTCCCGCGGCCGCATTTTCACTTTTAGTTTCGATTTTCATCCCCGTTCGTGATTGGTTGTGTTTCAGATGTAGGAGTGTCTGTGCGCAACCATATAAATACGCCCCAAACCGTCCGCACCTCGTGGGTTTAGTTAGTGGTGAGGAGGGAGGTTGTGCTGTGGAGGTTGGTGAGTAGTTGGTCTGGTGAGGAGTTTTTTGGGCGATTTCTGAGTGTAGTATTGTGTTTGAAAGTAGTCTTGTCATTCTTGTAGTCTTGTATTTTGTGGTTTTGTCTAATTTTTGGTCCAAGTAATTTTTTTTTAAAGTCCCTTGTCACTGTTTGTGTGTGTGTGTGTGTGTGTGTGTGTGTGTGTGTGTGTGTGTGTGTGATTTATGCAGTGGTAGTGGTAGTGTGTTGTTTGTATTTTTCTTTTTCTGTGTTAAGTGCTTAGACACACAATTATGTGTGACTCAGAGGTGGGTGAGGTGGAGGGTGTGAGTGAGGGGGAGGAGGTCGGTCAGGTGGAGGAGGTGAGTGTGAGTGAGGTTAGTGAGGTGGAGGAGGTGGGTGAGGTTGCTGCAGCAGCCTCAAGTGACAGTGATAGTGAAAGTCAGAGAGCTCCGCAGCCACGCACCACTACTAAGACTGGGCGGATTGTAAAGTTTAGTTATGCAGAAAATGTGGCATTGGTGCGGGAGCTGATGAAGTATTAGCGCCAGCTATTTGGGCCTGAGTCAGCCAAGGTGCCAACACGGAGGAAGACGGTGTTGTGGTCGAAAGTAGTTGCTGCTGTAAATAGTGAGGGGGTGGTGAAGCGGACGGAGGACACGTGCCATAAACGGTACTATGACATAAAGCAACGTGTCAAGTCCAAAATGGCCAAGGAGGCGAAGTCGGCTCGCAAAACCAGTGGTGGTCTGCCCTTTATTGCCAAATATCTGGACTATGAGGAGCCCATGCGGACTATAATCCCTCCAGAAGTACTGTCTGCAACCCATGTCCGGGATTCCAATCGCCCCAGGAAGGATGGTGAGCATGTGTATTTGCCTTAACATTCTATGACATTACTTCTGGCTTACTGTATGTTTTAAATGTGTGTCATGTGACGTTGCATATTACTCCCATCTTCAAGTGTGCGTCATCAAATACATTGATTTGGGTCGTGTTTTATTCAAAAGTCAATGTAACGTCTTACTTGCTTGTATGTCATGTGGTTTTTGGACAGTACATTTTCCATGTGTAGTTTGGACTTGGTGTGTCATTGAATTGTCCCGCAAAAATGTTTTCCTTTTGCACATTGTACATTCTGTAAGTTGGAATATGTTTTTTATTTCAGTTATCCATGTGCAATGTTTCCAAATCAGTGGTTGATATGTTAGAGGCTGGAGTAGTGCAAAGTGTCTTTGAAGGCAGTTACATGTGTAATTTCATTAGTACTTAATGTAATATTGTTTAAATCAAGGCCACTATTTGCTGGTTCATTTTGAGTCTGTATTTGTACACTGACACAACAACTGCAGACTTAGTTACCTCACTGTTTTTTAATGTTTTTGTTTTTTTTATTTGGATTTACAGTGTTGAAAAAAAGCAGTACTAGTCGTCCTACAGTCACTCCCATCACATCTGATGATGATGACGCTGCGGAAGCAGGTAAAGTGTCCATTGTAGTATAGGTTAGGTTTGTAAATGAATGGCCAAAACAAAATGCCACTTTCAATACTAGGTCCATCCAAAGAAGTCTTAAGCAGCAGAAGGCGCACTTCTGGAGCACACCACAAAAAACATCTGCCAGCAAAGAAAGCAAGGTCTGATGTCCAGGGCCAACCACAGCAGGCTACCCCGCCACGAAGATTATCTACTGTTTGTTCGGTGCCCCCACTCCAAATTTTGGACACACCTCCAAGACGCCAACCACACTCCCCTCATCTTGATTGTGAGTAACAAACTGTGATAACAATTAAAAATGTCAGATCTTTAAAAAACCATTTACTTAAACTCATTAAGTAAATACCCATCAAAATCTGCTATACTTACCCAAGTCATTAAAACATGAAATGGAAACCTAACAAAATGGCCTTCACAACATCCAGTAAAGATATGTATGTCCACATCAGCCAAACAGTAGCACAATGTGTGGAAGATGCTGCAACATAAACTCATGTGTAAGCTTTGCAAATAGTAAGGTTGTTAGAATCATTTACACATGTGTGTTTGTCCTAACATTGCCAACTGCATACAAAAACATTACTATGTTTTGGTTGGAGACACTATAAGGCAACACATTATGGATTACAATGTGTTTTTAGTCAGGAGTATGTCTGATGTACCATACAACTCATGTGTTTGCTTTCAGAATGAAGTAACCAGACACATTTGCCACAAACAGGCATACAGTATGTATGTATTTAAGTAATGAGTGATGATGTTGCTAGGCCGGATATCTGAAAGCACCAGTCCATTACATGTGTTCCATGTTTAGTGCTTTGTACCAATGTATTAAACATATGGATAAGTAACGGATAAATGTTTTTAATTTCAGCGTCTAGTCTTGGTACCAGCATCCCTCCGCATCAACAGCAACACAGTGACATGGATGACACAATCATGTTAGAAATGCATCCAGTAATCAAAGGAATCAGCCCCCCAGCACCTGTGAGTACTCCACCACAGCAAAGCACACCACCACCCCAACACAGCCCAACAACACCAGTAACACAAGGCCCTGATCAAGTGTTCTGGACCATTTGGGCTAGACAGCAGGCCACTAATGAAGATTGCCTGCGTAGGCAGACCCAAATGTTTGCAAGCCTACCATCTCACCTCAGACGACTCAGCAGAAATCTGAGTAGAAAAAATGAAACAAACACAAGAATTGCAAATACCATGGAAATCATGCGTGCAGACATTACACATGTCATGGGCAACTTACAGCGCATAATGGAAGAACAGCACAGACAACAGCAAAGCTATATCAACATTTTAGAAAGCAATCAAATGATCAATGAATCCATGTCCAGAATTGTAGACAATCAAAATGCTGCAACACGTGAACTCAATGCCACCCTCAGTAACCTCAATGAAACACTCAGATCCCTGCAGCAACAGCAAACAAGCAGCAGTTCTGGTACGACTACTCCAAATGTAACGCCAGTGTCATCACCACCAAGGCGCTCCACCAGAGCACGCCAACACGACAGTGGTAAAGGCAAAGGCCAGGACAAGCAACCACCCAAATAAACATTTTTAAAAAAAACACACCCATTTCTTTAAAGAGAAGAGAAACAAAACACTTACCAAGTGTATGATTAACAGAATATAAATAACACTTAGCTCCTTGACAATTTGTACAACATCATTAATTATAACTGGTACAAACAACAACAGGAATTTTGTTTGCAAATTTCTTCTTTATCATCTTTGTATTTTTTGTTAGCAGGAAACTGTTGTTTGAGCTGCACATAGATGTTAGCATGCAGAAAGCAGACCACTTGATTTTTTTCTAATCATTACTCTTTCTAGATTCTAATCATTCTTTGAGCCAGAAGACAGACTAATTGGCAGCCAGGCAGATTGTCTTACGCAGGCAGAAAGCAGACCACTTGATTTTTTTCTAATCATTACTCTTTCTAGATTCTAATCATTCTTTGAGCCAGCAGACAGACTAATTGGCATCCAGGCAGATTCATCCATGACCAATACAATTTACAATGTGAATTGTAACTGTTAAACATTTCTTCTCTAGATGAATTGACAATCAAAACACAATTGAGTTGGCTAAAAGTGTCCTAATATGTTGGGGATAATATTTAGATAATTCAGTCCGAAAATGACTGACATTATTGTTGTGCCATGTTTGTGTGTGTTAAAATAAGTAATCAGATTTAAAAACATGATGCAGAAACAACAACATTTGAAATATTTGAAAGTTGAACACAAATGTGTGTAATAATGGATATATGTTGAAAAATGTGTATTGCCTTACAAATCTACAAGTTTTGGGCTGCAAACATAAGGAAATAAATTATTTGGCATGAGAGAAGTTTGTGTCCCTTTTATAAGCATCCTAATTCAGGTTAGAATGATTTGTAAGTGTCAACACATGTAAACACGGCTGAAAAAAGCAGGTCTATTTTTTTGCCGCTTTTTTTACCGATTCGCAAAAAAATACGACCGCAATTGAGCACTCAGAAACTAACACCCAAATACGAATGAATAGTGAATGCCCGTATTCTATGAAATAACAGCCGCGTTTGACCGATGGTCTATTCATTCGTATTTGTGAACGTTGTCATTCAAACCATTACGAATAGTCCAAACACTGCCGAGATTGGTGCTTAGTGAATTCCCGGATTGGGACTTAGAAAAAAAAACACAAATCGGACAAACTCGAATTTTTAGTAAATACTGGCCCATGGCGGATTAACTACAGAGACAATATACGGCTGTAATGGCACAGGAGGTCCCACAGGGGGCATAAGTCTTGTTACCAGCGTAGTCAGCATATTAGAGAAAACAGCCCAAGGTGGGTTTTGGTATGCCACCAGTGCTGCAGGCTAACTAGGAGGTGCAGAATACCCAGTACCTGGACCCTCAGCTGAAATATTTTCCTCAGGTAAAACCGTGGGGTCAGCACTTCATGAGGCAGGAGCGTCCACGGAATTCTCGCCCTTTGTAGCAGACATTACTTGGAAATGTAGCCTTAGTAGTAGTACAATATAGCCAGACAAACACAGTACTGGACAAAAAACCCCTGTGTAAGGTGACTGCAAACTCAGAACACAAACAGAGGATTTAAGCGGTATATGGTGACTGAAAATACACAGAGAAAAATACTAAATAGTATATCCTGTGAAACACTATACTACATACTTAAGGGTGTGGCCAACCTACAAAGGGTGTGTGGCCAGCCTCCACAGAGGCTTGAAATACACAATAGTCTAGTGCAGTGTAATGCAACATATCTACCATGTATAATACAAGTGCACAGTCTGGAACCTGATCCCTAGAGGAAGGAGTGGGCATTCAGGCAGTGGGGCCTACCGGTGGTTTCCCTGGTACCCCTGTGGGTCAGTCCGACCCTGATTGGCACACACAGTCACATGTACAATGCAGAAATGATTATACAACAATAAAACTGCACTGGTGGTAATACTACATAGAGCTATGTATGTATACAGATATAACAATGCACAGTAAACACTGGATGTATATCACAGAATACTTGTACTAAATATTCATATAGGTATGCACTTATTCTTAACTAACACTGTCTAAACGACATGTAGAATACTTAAGTGTCCTGTAAAAGCACAGCGCTGACATGCAGGCGGCTTTACAGAGGAGACAGTGCCCAGCAGTCCCAGAATCAGCGCACCTCTGTGTAATGGCGCCAAAACGCCGACAGGGAGTGAGGGAGAGAGAGAGAGAGAGAGAGAGATTCAGCTTCAGAGCGGCAACATCTGCTGTAGATGGAGTCTGAGGCTGGGTGAGGGGCTACAGGTCAGAGCCTTATCCCCTCAGCTGGACTTCACCACCGGGTTCTGCGGGGCCTATACTAAACGGATTTTAGTTAATCCGAACTGTGCTCCGTGCCCTGGTGGATATACTGGGGTCCCTGCACGGCCACAGTGATCCGGAGACCGCGTCCGGATCGCGATTTCGGCGTGTCCCGTCTGGGGGACCCTCTTACAGTACATCCTCCCTAGATGTGTGGCCACGCGATCCATGAGAGCAGTGGTGGTATGTGTGTGCCTGATGAAACCGGAGCTCCTCCACTGTAAGTACCCGGCAACCAGGGCGCGGGAGTATACAGCGCCGCTGGGGGAGGTGAGGGAACCGCAGCACGATATGTCAGCATGACATATAGCAACTAGTGCCTGTGCTGCGGCCCTTGAAGTCTTCTCTCTTCTCAGAAAAGCTCTTTTTAGGGCTGCTTAGAGCAGCCCATCCTGTTAGTTAGCTGCCTGCACTGCAGGCACCAACTTACAAATTGTGCTCCAGTGCCTAGAGGAGGTGGTGAGTGCATCTTGGAAACAGTCAAAGCTTTAGCCCAGGCATGTCCAAACTGCGGCCCTCCAGCTGTTGTGAAACTACATATCCCAGCATGCCCTGACACAGTTTTGCTGTTAGAGAATGGTTAAGCTGTGTCAGGGCATGCTGGGATGTGTAGTTTCTCAACAGCTGGAGGGCCGCAGTTTGGACATGCCTGCTTTAGCCTGTTGGTGCCTCGGATCAAGATCCAACTCTACACCCCCGATGTTATTCCCTGTGGAATACCAGTGTACCCCGCTGCAGAAAGAGTGTTTTGTAAAAGGTTTTCAACATTAAACATACCAGATTAGACAGTGGCATTCTGTTTAAGCACATTCTCCTGAGCATGAATATCTCTCCTTCACTTTAGATTTAAATGCATGGACACTAATACAGGAAACTGAACGCAACGTACATCCCGTGCAGGGTTGTGTACAATGACTTTTTGCCCAAAAAACTAATTATTCACACTCATGTGATGCACCTGTGCAGCTGTGCTGTGTGTCTGTGTGTGTGTGTGTGTGTGTGTGTGTGTGTGTGTGTGTGTGTGACTGGGACAAATTACCCTGTTTGTCCCATACCCCTCACCTTAGCTTCACCAGTGTGGGCGATGCGGACATTTTCTGTGGCAAACTGGCCTTTTTGCCACAGTTTATATTCTAAAGGGGGCACTAGTTTATATTTATATTTTAGTTGCAGTAATATTTATATATTTATAGTCTAACAACATTTATTTAATTTAATATGTGGATAACACTAGAAATGCACAATTCTGGCACTACAAGTAATAAAAGGTATTGGTATCAGCTAATATGCAAGACCAGGCATCGGCTGTTGGTGTATGCTGGCACTTTTATTGCCACAAATGCTTGCCTGTATTACTCTATAATCTACTGGCCAGGTGTACCAGAAGGATGAGCGATACTCAGCATTGGGCCAGGACTTTAGATATGGGCTCCAATCATTTGTTCAGGTTCCTCCCCTAGATGATTTAGACCAATGCAGAGTAGGCTGAGCAATTACACAATTGTATGTTTCCAGTCCTATTTTACCATGTGCTTTGGCCTGAATTGCATATGGCTTAGGTGTTTGTCAACCGCTATACATCTAATGTATCCTCTGCTCCTGCCCCGTGGACAACTGGACAGCTGCACACTGCATGTTAAGATGGTCACATGGAGGAACTCGTGACCACACAGCTTCACCCTATACTCCGAGGTGGTTACCGGCTTCCTCCATCCCTGCAGCTCTTTGGACAGCCACAGCACCAACAGGAGACCTGCAATCACAGAGAGCCCCTGAGCAGCACCAAATGGACTATAGAATACTGCCTTACAGTGTGCTCAATTGACAGTTCACAAAATATCAGGTGAGTGTAACCAGCAATAAACACATGTAACCTACATCCACCACAAATACAAACACAAAATGCTCATTTTAGAGAAACACAGAGACTTCAATCAAGCGCCTTGAGTCCTGTTGGAGAAAGAGCGCTATATAAATAAAATTATTATTATTATTATTAATTATTATTATTATTTTTGGGAGAGGGCTTTTTCTCTATTTGACAGTGGCAGCTGTGGAACTTACATCTCCACACTTTCCCCCATAAACGTTTGGAAAGTGGGTATTGGTGGGGGTGGTTGTGGTTTTGTCAATAGCCAGGATTTTGTCTATGGTGCCGATAAACCTCACAGTGACCCTGACCACACCTTTAGTAAATCCACCCCATAATTCCCTACATGAGTGTGTCCAGAGACAGACACCATATAGGCATTTTTTTTTTTAACGGGTTAGCACTTGCCTAAAAGAATTATTGTAGGGGGTGGCAGCTTCTACATACTGTATATAGTAGTCATTTAGTTTGTTCATGTCTATTGTTAGAGATCATAGTTTTATTGTTTTTTTTAGTTATTTTTGTTGTTGTTTAAATACAATACTTTGTTGTTTTTAAGAGTAAACATTAGGCACAACTGACTTTCCTTATCCAGTCTTTCGGGTATAATAGAAAAATTTATATTCTCTGTGTATCCAATATCACAGAGAGAGATGTTTCAATCTTGTGTGGAGATGCAATTCAAATGAATTGAATAGGAGATTTTACCTTTAGTATAAGTATTTAGGAATCCCACAGCAGCCACTGGATGGGAGAAGGTTTCAACTGTCACTTGCCACATCTTGCTGAGAACTTCATGACTGATACCTGATGTATTATCATTAGGTGAAAAAAAACTACATCTTTTTCCAAGGAAAACATTTTATTTTGTAATCTAAAAAATATATTACAGCTTTATATGTGCACTGGGATATTTGTTTGTTATTTGAAAAGATGTCTCATCTTGAATTTTAGCCTTTGAGACAACTAGAGAGACACATAAGTAAGGATGATACAAATTTCTAATAAAACATTTATATTCACAAACAATACAGGGAACAAAAATCCTATATACAAAAAGGATAAGTCGGCTGTTATTTTTTACATTTTTTTACATTTCAATTTGCACATACCGTAAAAAAGGGCACATTGCAATTAATACTGTTGGTGTCTTTAAAATGATATACATGATGCATTAAAGCAAACCAGTTTTCAGTTAAGCAAAGCCTTTTCCCCCCTGTCTGACCCTGAGCTCTTGCTCTTGCTTGTAATTCTGACTTGTAGGGGGAACGGGATGTCATTTCTATCCTGGCGACCCCGATCGTCGAGAATGCTGGCAGTTGCGCCAAGGCTATTCCCACTCCTGGGTGTCCACGACACCCACAGAGTGGGAATATAACCTGTAGCGAGCGCAGCAAGCCACCGAGCCTGCAGCTTGGCGAGCAGAGCGAGAAGCTTTCTAGTGCTCGCCCCGCTGCTGGCATTTTGGCAGCTGGGAACCTGGGGCTGGTATTCTGACCTTCGGCTTTCCATTCCCAACCCAGGGGAACTATATCAAGCCTTGGAGACAGATAAATTGGACAAGTTGGCCAAAGAAACCAATTTCAAACTATCATCTATCTAGCAGTCCTTGAAATGAGAGCTAGAAGCCTATTGGTTAGTTTGGGCAACTAATCCATTTTATATCTCTTTAAGGCTTGACATATCTCCCTCCCAAGTCTTTAATGCCTGCTCAGTACACACTTAGCAAAATTCTATATTTTTGTGAAAAATACTCTATAAACTGTAGTTTTCAGAGGATTTACACATTTACTATGTATACTCATTTTGTATTATAGAGTACCGCAATACTTTTCACCATCAGAGCCGTCCCCATAAAGCAATGGACATACAATCTAATCACTGTGGGGAAAAAAAAATCATACTCGTCTACACCCATGGACCGGTGATCGGTGCTCCGATGAGGTCATCAGGTCCACCAGCTCTGCTGCATGGACACCAGTGCAGTAAAGTGATGCAGCAGAAAGAGGTTTTGAAGACCGTCAGCCCTTTGTTCACTGGTACCTGGTCTGCTGAATATGACTAGCAGTGAGGATGGGGGTCGCAGCGCACGGGGGGTAGTCACGACAGGGGAGACTCGGCACCGCCGATAGCAGCGATGTCAGCAGTGGCGCATGCGCAGCACATACTCGGGGTATTTTTCACAATAAATACCCTGATATGTCCACGGAGTGTCATCGCAGGAACAGAGCTTTCTCGCAAGCTCTGCCCCTGCATGCAATTATTGATACATCCATGAGATGTAATCAGTAATAATTTTGCGAATTGGACTGATTTTGGGCATAATTCAGACCCGATTGATGCAACGGCAGCAATCGCAGCCTGAACCCCTCTGTGTTGTGCGCATGCACAGCGAAAGCATCTCACTGCTGCGATCGACTCTGCATGATTGACAGGCAGAGGCGGACTAGTCCTGTGCTCGGCGTCACCCCGCATATCAGAGATTCTGATCGTAGATGTGCTAATTTTAACATCTGTGAAGATTATGGCAATGTGGAGATCTTATGGAAAGAAAAAGAGGAAGAGACACCAGAAAAGTACTAATTGGATAATATTTAACTATTCAAGCATCAACTGGGCCAAAAAACTAGTGCTAGCAAAAAAAGGCAAAAACAATCTACTTTAAAGTTGCCTTTCACAAGTGGTATAAGATCCAACTAGAAGGGAGGGGGCTGGCGATATTAGATGCAATATTATATCTTATGTACTGTACAGGTGTTGGGGAACTTAGGGAATGGTGGTCCCTACATACAATTGTTCTGTATGGCAACTACAAATACTATAGTACTTCTTTTCAGAAGGATAACCTATAATGAGCTCAGACAAGAGCTGAAGCATGTACACTACCTAAGTGCGCTCTGAAACACAAGCAGAGAGAAGAAACTGGAAATGTGTAAATTATTTGAAACAAATACTGTTTATAATAAAAGATTTTGGAATAAAAGGTAACAAATGCAGTTATATAAGAGAGTGTTGGAAATGATTAAGCGAAAGAAGATACCACTGGAAAATCATTAAAATAATACAAGGAATGAAGCAAAATATGTAAAAGGGAAATGGGATTAGTAAAGATTGAAGCTGGAAAATTGATTTCTAAGGATTGCAACAAGACAATATTTTTCAAGTGCACAAAAAGAGCAAATTTTATCATTTTGGGCAACTAAATAATAAAGATTGAATAATAACTGCTCAGGAGAGAGAAAAACAATATTTTAAATATGTTAATTGTTTGCTTTCGCAAAGGAGGAAAACGTACCAGGAAATTGTTTCAGTTGCAATAGTCTATGTACTGTACAATACACAATGAAATGTAATTTGCTCCAGGAAGAGGTGCAGTTATGCCTAAACAAGATTATGTGGCCTATTTACCAAGCCTTAATGAGGAAATGGCTGTTTCTGAATGATTTGTATTAAGGATGGAGGCTAGTTGGCAGCATGTAAATAGCTAAATGCTAAATATCACAGTCACCTTTTTGTCAACAGGGACTGAGACCTGGAGCATTTTATCAAGCTACGAAAAGCTGAACTTTTGAAGCTTGTCTCCAATTGTGTACTACAATAAACCGGCGCTTGGGATCCCGGCACCCAGCATACCAGTGCCGGGATTCCAACTGCAAGAATGCCGGCAGCGGGGCGAACGCAAAAGAGCACCTTGCAGGCTTGTTGTACTCGCCACGCTGTGGGCAAGGTGGTGCGCCACGCGCACCACACTATTTATTCTCCCTCCAGGGGTGTCGTGGACACCCCAAGAGGGAGAATAGTTTTCAGTATCCCGGTGGTCGGTATCCCGGTGGTAAGTATCCCAGCGGTCAGGATCCCGGCGCCGGTATGCAGAGCGCCGGGATCCCGACAGCTGGGATATTACCTTGATATATTTGAAAGTTTCTATCATGTCCCCCCCCCCCCCCCTTTCCCTTCTCTGCTCCAAACTATACATATTGAGATTTCTTAGTCTTCCTGGGTATGTTTTGTGATGTAGGCCATGCACCATTGTAGTTGCCCTTCTTTGTACAGTCTCTAATGTATTAATATCCTTTTGAAGATATGGCCTCCAGAATTGAACACAGTATTGTAGATGAGGCTGTACCAATGACCTATACAGTGGTATTATCACTTCTTTCTTTCTGCTGCTGATTCCTCTCCCTATGCAGCCAAGTATCTGACTAGCCTTCCTCATTGCTTTGTTAGATTGCTTACCTGCCTTTAGGTCACCTGAAATAGTGACTCCTAGATCCCTTTCCTCCTCAGTAGTTTCCAGTATAGTGCCATTAATACTATATTTAGCCTTTGGATTTTTGAGACCCAAGTGCATGATTTTGCATTTTTTGGCATTAAACTGTAATTGCCACACTATTCACCATTCCCCTAGTCTACCTAGATCCTCAATCATTTGTTTTACCTCACCTGGGGGTATATTTACAAAGATTCGTGTTTTGGCAGTTTTGAAGGGTGTTTGAACTCGAATGGTATCGGGTGCATTTTACTGCAACTTTTTGAATCCTGATACGATCATTCACTAAGCTGCCGAGTTTTGCACAATCGTTTTTTCCGATGTCGATGTGATTCGTAATATCAGGCAGTGTTTTACGGGAGTGATGAGTAAAACACTGCCTGACAAAACACAAGGAATCCCGGCCGGATCTGTGAGATCCATGCAGGGCTTCATTGTGTACCTTAAAAAGTTGATTAAAGTCTTAAAAAATCTGAAAAAAATTGCGTGGGGTCCCCCCTCCTAAGCGCAACCAGCCTCGGGCTCTTTGAGCCGGTCCTGGTAGAAAAAATATGGGGGGAAAAAATGACAGGGGTTCCTCCATATTTAATCAACCAGCACCGGGCTCTGCGCCTGGTCCTGGTTCCAAAAATACAGGGGACAAAAAGCGTAGGGGTCCCCCATATTTTTGAAACCAGCACCGGGCTCCACTAGCCAGGTACATAATGCCACAGCCGGGGGACACTTTTATACTGGTCCCTGCGGCCCTGGCATTACATACCCAACTAGTCACCCCTGGCCGGGGTACCCTGGTGGAGTGGGAACCCCTTAAATCAAGGGGTCCCCCCCTCCAGCCACCCAAGGGCCAGGGGTGAAGCCCGAGGCTGTCCCCCCCATCCAAGGGCGGCAGATGGGGGGCTGATAGCCTTGTGAAAAAATGTGAATATTGTTTTTAGTAGCAGTACTACAAGTCCCAGCAAGCCTCCCCCGCAAGCTGGTACTTGGAGAACCACAAGTACCAGCATGTGGTGGAAAACCGGGCCCGCTGGTACCTGTAGTACTACTACTAAAAAAATACCCCCAAAAAAACAGGACACACACACCGTGAAAGTATAAGTTTATTACATACATGCACACCTCCATACATACATACATACTTACCTATGTATGGGACCCCTTTCCCCGACTGCCAGGACCCCCCCTGACTCCTGTCAAAGAGGGTCCCTTTAGCCAATCAGGGAGCGCCACGTCGTGGCACTCTCCTGATTGGCTGTGTGCTCCTGTAGTGTCTGTCAGGCAGCACACGGCAGAGATACAATGTTGCGCCTATGCGCTCCATTGTAGCCAATGGTGGGAACTTTGCGGTCAGCGGTTGACCGAAAGTAACCTCACCGCTGACCGCAAAGTTCCCACCATTGGCTACAATGGAGCGCATAGGCGCAACTAATTTGCCTTACTAAAGTCTATATAAGCTATATCCATGGCTCAACCTTTATACATCACTTTAGTCACACAGTCAAAAAAGTAAATAAGATTAGTTTGACATGATCTCCCCCCAGTGAATCCATGCTGTTTGGGATCCTGTAAATTGCTGGATTTGAGATAGTCTACAACTCTTTCTTTTAAGAGTGTTTCCATCAATTTCCCTACTACTGATGTAAGACTTACTGGTCTGTAGTTGTTTGCCTCTTCCTTGCTTCCACTTTTGTGCAGTGGGATGTTAGGTGCCGCGGTCCGCAGCGCCGCTCGGTCTGCTTCCGAGCGACGCTCACGGCCGCCGCACCTCCCTCCCTGCCCGCCCGGCGCCTAGCAACGCCAGGACGCCGTGCGTACTGTAGCCGCCGGGTCCCTGGCAACGCCATTGGCGTACCGCGTTCCCCGTTGCCAGATAGGATTGATTAGTTGCTCGTGCAGCAGGGCAGCTGCACGGCAACTAGTAATTAGGGTCTGGGGGCTAGTCTTGCTGGTCCTCCTGTCATTGGCCAGCAGGGTCTTTTTATGGGAGCCAGCACACTGCAGCCTCGCCGGTGATAGCTTCCTGTATGCTGTTCCTGCCTTGCAACGTCTGTTCCTGGTCAGCTGTATCTGGTCGATCCTGCTCCCTGTGCTCCTGAGTTCTGGAGTTCTGAAGCCGGTCCTGGGAATCCTTTCTGTCCAAGTGAACCTGTTGCGGTCATCTGGGGGTTCTCGCTTGTTGGGGTTCTCTCCCGGTTTCGTGAGTAGCGACTTCTGCCGCATGTTGCGGCCTAGGCCGCCTAGTCCTTGTTTTACTTTTGTATTGGTGGTTTTTGCGGAGGTTTCCGCTTTTCACTGTCCTCCCCGGAACTCGGCGGTGACGTGTGGGGGAGTGGACAGTGGTATCTTTTGTTGTTCTTTTCCTTTGGCGGCGTGCCGCACATATATTTAGTTTTAGGGTAGTTAGTAGCCCCTAGCTTCTGTTTGCTTTAGTTAGAGGTCCCCTTGTTATTATCCTGTCTCGGTTCACGCCTTGTCTCACTCTAAGACCTGGGGGCATCGGAGTTGGGCAGACCTAATCCGCCCTTCAAACGTGGCTGCCGTGGGCCCAAGAAACCATAGTCACTCAGGCGTGAACTGACCACACGGGTAAAACAACTGAGGTAGGGTGCTAGGGGCTATTCCCGTACCATCCCTTATTTCATTGTCACGTCCTGGTGCTCTGGACTCTCTACACAAACATCTCTCCAGTTCTGAGCATCAGGAACGTAACATTATCACTGGCCCAGAAACAAACAAAAAAAAAAGAATAATATTAAGAGTTATTTGTTTTTGGTGGGCCTTGAAATTCGGCATCATGAATCCGGCAGTATTAGGACCGAATCCCAGCCAGCTTGTGGCCAACCAGATTCAGGAACTAACTCACATGGTTCAGGATCTTACTCTTCGGGTGAGATCGCAGGAAGATCTTTTGTGAGCCTCCCCGAGTATGATTCCAGAACCAAAGATGCACCTTCCTGACCGTTTTTCAGGTAACCGAAAGGATTTTTTTAATTTCAAGAAAGCTTGTAAGCTTTATTTTCGTTTAAGGCCCCGATCCTCTGGTACTGAGTCTCAACGGGTCGAGATTGTGATGTCTTTACTACAAGGCGATCCGCAAACCTGGGCTTTTGGGCTAAAAGCCGATGATGTTGCCTTGCTATCTGTAGATGCCTTTTTTAAGTCTCTAGGCCTTTTGTACGATGACCCTGATAGAGAAGCGTCGGCTGAGAGCCACTTGCGTGCACTTAAGCAAGGGAAAAATCCAGCAGAGGCGTATTGTACCGAGTTTCGCCGTTGGTCGAACGACTGTGGCTGGAATGACCCGGCCCTGCGCAGTCAGTTTCGCCTCGGTTTGTCTGAAGTTATTAAAGACAGTCTCCTGCAGTACCCCGCTCCAGAGACTTTAGACAAACTCATGGAGCTTGCTATTAAAATTGATCGTCGTCTCCGGGAGCGGAGGGCTGAAAGAGGAGCTAGTTTCAGGCCTAGTCCATGTGTGTATACTTTCCCTGAGGACGTCGAGGAGCCCATGCAAATGGGTCTCTCCCGGCTGTCCCCAGAGGAAAGAACCAGAAGGCTAAATTCTGGTCTTTGCTTGTATTGTGGTGGCAAGGGACATATCGCACGTAATTGCCCGAATAAGCAGGGAAACGCTCTGACCCAGTGAATTGTGAGGGGGTTCCTGTAAAAATCTCCTTTGGTAGGCTCAGTTCGTTGGTGTCGGCCTTCGTCGACAGTGGAGCTGCGGGAAATTTCATGGATCTTGGTTGGGCTCAGGCTTTGGGCGTTCCACAGATACCTTTGGATAAACATATCACCATGCACGGCTTGGATGGTGGTCCGCTTTCTAATGGGGTAATCACTCACCGCACACCTCCAGTACAACTGACAGTGGGGGCCCTACATTCGGAGAAAATCGAATTTTACCTTACCCATTGTCCGGCTGTCCCCGTAGTTTTGGGTCACCCCTGGCTTGCCTTTCATAATCCCACCATAGATTGGCGGTCTGGGGAGATTTCCCGATGGGGTCCCTTTTGTTTTAAGGAATGTATTTCCCGTCCAGTCCGGGTTGCGGCAGTCACCCCAGAACTTATTCCTTTGGAATATCAGGACTTTGCCGACGTTTTCTCCAAGGGTAATGCGGATATTCTGCCTCCTCATCGGTCCTATGACTGCGCTATCGACTTAGTTCCCGGTGCCTCTTTGCCTAAGGGGAGACTATATGCCCTGTCTGGGCCGGAAACTACGGCAATGAATGATATGTACAGGAGAGCCTAAAAAAAGGCTTCATTAGGCCCTCGAAATCTCCATTGAGTGCAGGGTTCTTTTTTGTTGAGAAAAAAGATGGGTCGCTCAGACCATGTATTGATTATCGGGCTCTGAATAAAATTTCTGTTAAAAACACCTACCCCTTGCCACTGATTTCAGTACTGTTTGATCAGCTCCGGACTGCCGTTATCTTTTCCAAGATTGATCTTAGAGGGGCTTACAATCTCATCCGAATAAAATCTGGGGATGAGTGGAAGACGGCTTTCAGCACACAGTCGGGACATTATGAATACCTGGTGATGCCGTTTGGGCTGTCTAATGCTCCTGCTGTATTTCAAGATCTCATTAACGACGTCCTTCGCGACTTTCTAGGAAAGTTCGTAGTCGTTTATTTAGACGACATTTTAATTTACTCTGAGTCTTTTGAACAACATATTACCCATGTGCGACTGGTCCTTCAGAAGTTACGGGAAAATAATTTATACGCCAAACTGGAGAAATGTGATTTCCACATCACAGAAGTGTCCTTCCTGGGGTATATTATTTCTCCTAAGGGGTTTTTCATGGAACCAAAAAAACTCCAGGCCATCCTAAATTGGACACAACCCACGAACTTAAAAGCAATTCAGCGCTTTTTTTTAGGGTTTGCAAATTACTATAGGCGTTTTATTCATACCTTCTCAGATTTGGTTGCTCCTATTGTGGCATTGACTAAAAAAGATCCTTCCAATTGGTCGCCTGAAGCCAAGTCTGCCTTTCTGGCCTTAAAGCAGGCCTTTGTCTCAGCTCCAGTACTCAGACACCCTAACCCGGATCTCCCCTTTATTGTCGAGGTAGATGCCTCAGAGGTTGGAGTGGGGGCTATCCTTTCTCAGGAAGACCCGGAGTCTCAGGAATTACACCCATGTGCCTTCATGTCCAGAAAATTCTCCTCCGCAGAATCCAACTATGATGTTGGTAATCGAGAATTGTTGGCAGTTAAATGGGCTTTCGAGGAGTGGAGGCACTGGCTGGAAGGAGCAAGGCATACCATTACGGAGTTTACTGACCACAAGAACCTGCAGTATATTGAGTCAGCTAAACGGCTTAATGCTCGACAGGCACGTTGGGCGCTGTTTTTTACTCGTTTCAGGTTTATTATCACCTTCAGGCCCGGTTCCAAGAATACAAAAGCCGATGCCCTGTCACGTTGTTTTCTTCCGGTTCACAATAACCACCCGGCTACTACCCCCATAGTCCCATCGTCTGTCATCCGGGCTGGCCTCACACAGGATTTATTTACCCAGCTAGTCCAGCTTCAGCAGCAGGCTCCCAAAGTCACTCCTGCAGATCGTCTCTTCGTCCCTGAATTTCTGAGAGGCACTGTTCTAGCTGAGTTTCATGATAATAAGGTTTCCGGTCATCCGGGTATCACTAACACCTTGGAGTTAATCTCTCGCTCAGTGTGGCGGCCTAATCTTTCTAAAGATGTAAGGGAATTTGTCCGTTCCTGTCAGGTTTGTGCTCAGTACAAGGTATCTCGATCGTTGCCGGTCGGGCAACTCATGCCTTTAGCCGTTCCTCTCAGGCCATGGTCACATATATCCATGGATTTCGTGGTGGACCTTCCTCTTTCAGCTGGATTTCGAGTCATTTGGGTGGTAGTAGACCGTTTTAGTAAGATGGCCCACTTCATTGCTCTCCCCCGATTACCCTCTGCTCAAGGGTTGGCAGTTTTGTTTCTCCGCCATGTGTTCAGGCTCCATGGTTTACCCAGGGATATTGTCTCTGATCGGGGACCGCAATTCATCGCCCGTTTCTGGAAACGTTTTTGTGCCTCATTAAATATGAAACTCTCTTTAACATCTGGGTACCATCCACAGTCTAACGGACAAACTGAACGTGTTAATCAGTCGTTAAAACAGTATTTACGGCTATATTCGGCCAAACTTCAGAATGATTGGTCTGAATTTCTTCCTTTGGCCGAGTTTGCCTATAATAACTCTTGTCATTTTTCCACCAAGGAGTCCCCATTCTTTTCGGTCTTGGGCTTTCATCCTAGAGCCAATTCTTTTTACCCTCATTTTCCAGTCTCCTCGTTGACCTTAACTTCCCGTCTCAGAATGATTTGGAAAAAGGTGCACTTTGCCCTTAAGAAGGCTACCTTCCGAGAAAAAAAATGTTCTGATAGGTTCCGACGCCCATGCACTTTTAAGGTGGGAGATAAGGTGTGGTTGTCAACCCGCAACATCAAGCTCCGACAACCCTCGGCTAGATTGGGACCCAAATTTATTGGACCGTTCCTTATCGTTAAGAAGGTCAACCCAGTTGCTTTTCGGCTACGCTTGCCTAAATCACTCAAAATTGGCAATACTTTTCACTGTTCCCTTCTGAAGCAGTATTTTTCTTCCAGGAGTTTCCCTCGGAAGACTTCCCAGGGTAGACCTCCGGTGGATGTTCAGGGGCAACAAGAGTTCTTGGTGGAGAAGGTTTTAGATTCCAAAGTTTCTCGGGGCCGGCTTTATTTTTTGGTTCACTGGAAAGGCTATGGCCCGGAAGAAAGGTCTTGGGTCCTGGATAACGATTTACATGCCCCTAAACTTAAGAGATTATTCTTTCAGGAATTTCCTCAGAAACCCGGCTTTAGGGGTTCTTTAACCCCTCCTCAAGGAGGGGGTACTGTTAGGTGCCGCGGTCCACGGCGCCGCTCGGTCTGCTTCCGAGCGACGCTCACGGCCGCCGCACCTCCCTCCCTGCCCGCCCGGCGCCTAGCAACGCCAGGACGCCGTGCGTACTGTAGCCGCCGGGTCCCTGGCAACGCTAGGACGCCGGGCATCCTCAGCCGCTGGGTCTATAGCAACGGGGACGCCATTGGCGGACCGCGTTCCCCGTTGCCAGATAGGATTGATTAGTTGCTCTTGCAGCAGGGCAGCTGCACGGCAACTAGTAATTAGGGTCTGGGGGCTGGTCTTGCTGGTCCTCCTGTCATTGGCCAGCAGGGTCTTTTTATGGGAGCCAGCACACTGCAGCCTCGCCGGTGATAGCTTCCTGTATGCTATTCCTGCCTTGCAACGTCTGTTCCTGGTCAGCTGTATCTGGTCTATCCTGCTCCCTGTGCTCCTGAGTTCTGGAGTTCTGAAGCCGGTCCTGGGAATCCTTCCTGTCCAAGTGAACCTGTTGCGGTCATCTGGGGGTTCTCGCTTGTTGGGGTTCTCTCCCGGTTTCGTGAGTAGCGGCCTAGGCCGCTTAGTCCTTGTTTTACTTTTGTATTGGTGGTTTTTGCGGAGGTTTCCGCTTTTCACTGTCCTCCCCGGAACTCGGCGGTGCCGTGTGGGGGAGTGGACAGTGGTATCTTTTGTTGTTCTTTTCCTTTGGTGGCGTGCCGCACATATATTTAGTTTTAGGGTAGTTAGTAGCCCCTAGCTTCTGTTTGCTTTAGTTAGAGGTCCCCTTGTTATTATCCTGTCTCGGTTCATGCCTTGTCTCACTCTAAGACCTGGGGGCATCGGAGTTGGGCAGACCTAATCCGCCCTTCAAACGCGGCTGCCGTGGGCCCAAGAAACCATAGTCACTCAGGCGTGAACTGACCACACGGGTAAAACAACGGAGGTAGGGTGCTAGTGGCTATTCCCGTACCATCCCTTATTTCAGCGTCACGTCCTGGTGCTCTGGACTCTCTACACAAACATCTCTCCAGTTCTGAGCATCAGGAACGTAACAGTGGGACTACGTTTGCTCTTTTCCAGTCCTCTGGTTGAACAATTCTGTCAATGGTGCTACCAGCACCTCTTTAATTTCTTTTAGTATCCTTGGATGTATCCCATCTGGCCCCATAGATTTGTCCACTTTCAGCTTTGAGAGTTCTGTTAGGACCTTCTCCTCTGTAAATGTACTTGTTTAATTTTCCTGACTATCCCTGCAACTTAACTGTGGTCCCTTCCCCTTTCTTTCAGTAGTGAATACTGAGCAAAAATAATTATTAAGATGATCTGTTATTACATTATTTCCCTCAACAAGGCTCCCAGTCCCAGTCTTTAGTTTTATTGTTCTGCCTTTTGTTTTTCTCCTTTCGCTAATACACCTAAAAAAAAGTTTTGTCTCCTTTACCCACTGTCTGTGCCATTTTCTCCTCAGCTTGTGCCTTTGCACATCTGATTACCTTCTTAGTCTCCTTCTGTCTAACAAGATATATCTCTTTGTCTTCATTATTTTGTGTCTGCTTATATTTCCTAAAAGCCATCTTTTTTGCTTTTACAATATTTGCTACATCTTTCGCAAACCACACTGGCTTCCTTTTCCTTGTGTTTTTCCTAACACTTTTGATACAAAGGTCTGTTGCCTTTAATATTGCACATTTTAATGTTTCCCACCTCTCTTGCACAGCTTCCAAGTTCCTCCACTCTGCCAAAGAATCGCTTACACATTTTCCAAATCCCTACAAAATCAGCCTTCCTAAAATCCAACACCTTTGTTTTTGTATGGGATGAGTCAGTCTCTGTCTTTATGCTGAACCATACTGCTTGATGATCACTGGATCCCAGGTTTTCACACACTTTTACATCTGATATTCTGTCTCCATTTGTAAGTATTAGGTCTAATATTGCATCTTTCTGAGTGAGCATCCTCACCAATTGGTGGAGGGATGCTCCTTGAAGGGAATTTAAAATGTCCCTACTTCTAGTGGAACTAGCAACAGACACCTCCCACTTTACATCAGGAAGATTAAAGTTTCCCATGATTATTACCTCTCCTTTTAATGGCATTTTAGTTATGTCCTGCAATAGGTTCTTGTCCAGTTCCTCTTTCTGACCTGGTGGCCTGTATATCACGCCAACACGAATAATCAACTTCTCCCCTGTTTCTATGGTCACCCAAAGGGCCTCAGTTTTTTCTTCATTACTTTGTATTAAGGTAGTACTTATGCTTTTTTTACATACATTGCTACCCCTCCTCCGATTTTTCCAATTCTGTCCTTCCTAAATAAAATATATCCCGGTATAGCTATATCCCAGTCATGAGTTTCACTGCACCATGATGCTGTAATTGCCACAATATCTAGATCATCCCTTGTCATTATTGCAATTATTTTATTTACTAAGCTCCTAGCATTTGCACACATAGCTTTTAGAGTTTTGTTTGTGCTTTTTCTCTTCCTAGCTATGTTCTTTTCTCTGCCTATGTTTATTTGGTTTTGATCTAAATTTTCTTCTGTTGCTGTAGATATGCTTCCTATTCCCTTTGCCTGCAGAAAAAATACCTCTGTGTTGGGGGAGCAGATTGCTTTATTCCTATTTGGTTCACTGCCCCCCTCTGCAGGGCAGAGCAAGACCCCTATATTTTATTTTCATTGACTCACTTACATCAGGCATAGTTCCCAAAGATTGGCGTATAACGGAAGTTGTGTCGATATTCAAGAAGGGAAGTAAATCTGAACCAGGTAACTATAGACTAGTTAGTCTTACATCTATAGTGGGGAAAGTACTGGAAGGTATTTTAAGGGATAGTATACAGAAGTTCCTTGAAGCCAATAAGGTTATTAATAGGAACCAATATGGATTTGTGAAGGATAGATCATGTCAAACAAACTTACTAGGCTTTTATGAAACAGTTAGCGCGAACATAGATCAGGGTAAGGAGGTGGCGGTAATCTTTTTAGGCTTTGCTAAAGCTTTCGACACAGTACCACACATGAGAGTTATCTATAAGTCACAAGAACTGGGCTAGGAAGCACAATATCCACTTGGGTTAGAAATTTGTTAGATAAAAGGGAACAGCGAGTTGTGGTAAATGGAACTTTTTCAAATTGGACTGAAGTACTTAGAGGTGTGCCTCAGGGGTCTGTACTTGGACCACTATTGTTCAATATTTTCATAAATGATCTAGCAGTAGGTCTAGAGAGCATGGTGTCAATTTTTGCAGACAATACCAAATTGTGTAAGGTTATAAATTTGGTGGGCGATGCTGAGTCTCTTCAGAACGATTTATTTAAACTGGAAGCATGGGCAGCAAAATGGAGAATGAGGTTTAAGACAGACAACTGTAAGGTAATGCACTTTGGTAGCAAGGATAAAGATACCACCTACACACTAAATGGGGTAAAATTAGGGGATTCTGTATTGGAAAAGGACTTAGGAGTTCACATAGATAACAAACTTAGCAGCAGTACCCAAAGTAAGATTGCAGCAAAAAAGGCAAACAAGGTATTAGCATGCATACAGCAGGGAATTGATGCAAGGGATGAGAGTGTTGTACTCCCATTATATAAATCCCTTGTGAGGCCACATCTTGAATATTGTGCACAATTTTTGGCACCATACTACAAAAACGATACCCTGGAGCTAGAAAAGGTTCAGAGTCGAGCGACCAAATTGATTAAGGGGATGGAGATGCTGGATTACGAGGAAAGGCTTGCTAGGCTAGGCATGCTTACTTTGGAAAAGAGGAGATTAAGTAGGGACATGATTAATATTTACAAAAATACAAGGGGACAATATACAGAGCTTGCGGAGTATCTGTTTTTTATAAGATCGACACAGAGGACATGTGGTCACTTGCTTAGGTTAGAGGAGAGGAGATTCCACACACAGAGGCAAAAAGGTTTCTTCACAGTGAGGACAATACAAGTTTGGAATTCCCTGCCTGAGAGAGTAGTAATGGCAGACTCGGTCAAAACTTTCAAGAATGGGCTAGATAAATTCCTAATGGATAAAGATATACAGGGTTATGATGGGTATATCACGCACTATAGTTAACAAAAGAGGAATAAACACAACAGCCGACATTCACAACAAATATCTTTAGTCCTAAAAATAATAGGAGCCACAAATAGGTTGAACTCGATGGACAAATTGTCTTTTTTCAGCCTCAAAAACGATGTTACTATGTTATTTCAGGTAGTGTTAGCATGGCTTTCCTATAAAGGCAGTCGGCAGATAACAGAATTATTGTCTTTTGAAGCTGTGATAAGCTCAGGGTTACAGGGAGGGGGTGTGTGAGAGGAACCGGCACCCAGGGTGCAGCACCAACGCTGCCCCACAGCCTCTGCATCTGGTTAGCAGTGTGTTTGGTATGGAAAACTGCGGGCAGTGGCGGTGCTGCAATGCCGCTCGAACTGTGCAATTGTTGCTCCTGGTATACAGCCTCCGGTGTGTAGAGCCGCTCTAAGTGTCTGGGAAGCACTACACTTTTTCCTGCCGGCAGCCCTACCCCCTTGTGTGACATCAGAGGGGAAAGGCCTTCATAGGGTATTTGTGAGCTCTGTTTCAGCTAAAGGGATAAGCAAGAGGCAAAAGTTCTCACAATGGTCATCACTGGGACAGCCTCTTTTCAGATATAATGACATTTTTGATGAATTGGCACAAAAATTCACCTTTTAGAATAGCGGCGATAAGTGTGGATACATTACAGACTTTGTTTGTGAACTGACATTAATAGGTTCAAAAGCCAGATAATGCCCCTGTTCAAGGTGGCACTTATCAAGTTGTGTGCTAAAACAACTATGCTCAGTGATGAACCACTATATCGTCTATTTTCTAACTCATTCACAATAGGTGCCACAATATTCACTGAAAAAATGCAAATTTACACCTTGCCTTGTGAAACAGCCAGTGGCGGATCTTGCTATGGGCACGCAGGACTTTTGCCCGGGGTGCTGCCTTCCGGAGGGCGCCGCCACTGTACGGAGGGCAACGCTGCCATAGCAAGATCCGCTACTGGTGCCCCCGGTCCTCGGTAGATGCGGTGCAGTGCACTGCGCGATTAAGTCATCGCGCACCGCACGGCATTGTGGGAGCGGCACATAGATACTAGGGGTCATGATTGACCTCTAGTGTCTATGCTGTGCTATGGGAGAGATGGCATAACATCTCTCCCATAGATCAGAGGAGCAGCGCCGGCGGCCGGAGATGGAGGGCAGCAGTGGTCGGGAATCAGGAGCGGGGATGGTGAGTATTAATTAATTAATTTATTTTTTATTTTTGTAAGCGGCACAACTCTACTGGGGGCACAAACGGGGGCACAACTCTACTGGGGGCACAGATGGGGGCACAACTCTACTGGGGGCATAACTGATCACGCCCCTTTATGAAGTAATGCCCCTATTTTCGCCCGGGGCGCCACAAGGGCTAGAACCGGCCCTGGAAACAGCACCTATTTTTCTATCGGGATAGGTGAGTTTTGTGGCACAGGAAGAAAACATTTGTGATGATGCAGAAGACTGAATAGGAAAAGCTAAATTGGGCAGAGTGAAAATATCCCCAGTGAAGAAAGGAGTAGATGCCTGAGTGCATCGTTGTTGGGTAGTAGGGCAGGAACAAGATTAGCATTTTTACCTGTCACAGGAAATGTAGTTTGCAAGTTGTTCTAGACTCCATCACAGAGGAGTGGGTTAATGGAAAATCTTAAGGATGTGCAAAGGTAAATGCAAAGGGGGGTTCCAGTTGCCCAGAAACCCACCTCCGGCCCAGCCTGCAGCTTGAATCATGAACACGATAATAGCACAATAAGATTTTACATAAGCTGCAGCCATAACATGCAGTATATGGTATAGAACAAAACAGCGGAGTATGCCTAGCAGCAACATATTCTCCAATCATATCTGCTACTTGTGTGGAAAATGGAAATGACTGCTCAATCAGCACACTGGACCAGAGAGCAGCTGCCACAAGAAGACACAGGTGTCTAACTTTGAGGTGGAAGAATATGTACTTAGAAGGTTCAGTTCTGTCTCCTACTGGTCATGTTATATATTCATTGTGGGATATTTAACTTTTTTATGACCACTTATGTTATTTATATGAGCTAAATATGTTTCATACAGAAAGTTGAATTGTTTTAGATTGTCTACCTTAAGCTGGGCACACACTAGATGACATTTTAAACGATTAGCCGTTTCCGACGGATCGGAACGGCAAATTATTTAAATCGTCGAGTGTGTACGCTCTATCACGAAGCGCGCTCATGCTTGTCGTTGGTTGCTTCTTCTGATATTTAGAACAAGCAAGAAGATCTGTACATATCGATAACAAAAGCATACTCCTGGATGTGGCCACTGACGATATCTTTTGTAAGATTGCACAGTGTATATGCACTATATCGTTTGTCCGGGAGATCCAGGGAGTTCAAGGGAAATCGTTGACGACATTGCATCGTTTGCAAGTCGTCTAATGTGTACCCAGCTTTAAACTCTATATTATAGACTGGTGTATTCCAAAAATTTTCTACAGGGACATCAGCATGCTAAGTGCCAATTATGCCATCTTCATTTGCTGGTCCCATCTGCTCTAAACTCAAGCATTTGGAGCCCCCTCTAGAATTCCTGCATTTACCACTGAAGTGTGCCATAGTGTTAGAAAATATCCCACTTTGGTAGATACATTTTCAGATTGGCCATAGTCTATGCAAAAAGAAACAGGTTAGAACATTTGGGGGGAAAAGGCAACTAGTGCAATGCTCTTAACTAATCTGGTCAGAGACAAGAAATCTGTCATGATACAAAGGCTGAAAATGTAGTTGAGGAATTAAAAAAAGCCTTGTGTACACACTCTGTATCTGTCACCTCTGGCTTCAAAATAGAATTCTAGATTCAAACTGAAGCTTCCAATGTAGAGCATGGAGCAGCGCTGTCACATATAGTCAATTGTGAGAAACACCCAGTTGTATAATTCAGCAGGAGGCTGCTGAGAAAAGGTACTGTATGCTGTTGTAGAATGAGCTTGTTTTTCCATTAAGTAGGTGGTTGAGCCTCTATTAAATTGTCTTGTTCCACCTTGCTACAGAAACACATGAGACTCGGAAATCTAAGCGAATTCCTGAAAAAGAGCGCACAGTGTAAAGATTTGGCACTGCACTGTTGCCATTTCTTGCTTTGTTACTCACAGCCAGTGTTTTGTATTGATGTCTGGAAAATATCTAACTTACCGTTTAATCAATGAGCATTTTACTGGACTGTTTTCTGTACTGCCTTGCTCTATATCACCTCTCTCTTGTCTTGTGAGTGTAGGAAGCTGCCTGGGAGAAGACACTGTGGACATTTAGCATTTGCACAGCAAACATATTTCATGTTTTATCATGGTCAAGTGGACTATTCCTAAGACACATTCAGTTCACTAGACAATGAGCCTGATCAGGGGTGCACACAGCGGCGATGGCGCATGTAAGCAGACCATGTTTTCAGTATGCACATATGTACAAGTCACACTGCATATACGTCCGTAGGTAACCACTCGGAGGCACAGATCTAAATTCCACACAAAGAATAGATTTTCCTTGGCTAACAAGAAGCGGGAGTGTTGCGGCTGTGTCGTGGTCAGCCAAAATACACAGTTGCACTGACACAGGAGGCCATATTCAGACGGCGAAATTGCATCTGCCATAGGGATGCTGCATCCGATAACTTAGCGCCGGTCAGTGGGCACCTCAGTAGACTGAGAATCTGTCACAGTTATAGATGCATACGCTGTTGCAGAAAAGACAGAGCCACGGTCACATGCACTTCTGAATCAGCCCCAAAATCAGCCAGAGGTGTCCTTAATCTTAAACATGAGATGTGCTCAGAACATGTCATTGAAGATTGGAACATATTGTTACACACAGAGTAGTGTACAGTCAGATTAAGTTCCTATTATCATTTGCATCCTTAATGTCTATGTTATGCCCTCTTGGGAGAAGTTATGTCTGTATAACATTAATGAGCTCTCCATTGCCCCATCTGTGTCACCCCTGTCAGTCTGCCCCTCCCCTTTAGAATGTAAGCTCTCACAAGCAGGGCCCTCAACCATGGGCGATTTAAGAGAGGAGGAGACCCGCCTACATCCTCTGTCCTCTCCGGCAGCAAGTAGACTATGTCAGAAACACTCCCTACAAACGCCGGATCCCTCCTGCGTTTTCCCGGACATTCCCAGAAAACGGTCAGTTGCCACCCACTAACAGCTTCTTCCTGTAAATCTCCTTGCGATCGCTGGTGCGTTCAGAATTTTTTGCACCATTCCGTTGCTGACCGGCCATCCATGTTGCTGCGGTCCATCGTGCCTGCGCATTACGGTGCATACACATGCGCAGTTCAGAGCTGATTGCAGCCTGTGAGAAAATGCACAGCAGCGATCAGGTCTGAGTTACCTTCATTATTACATGGAACCAGATCAGGTATGTAGCAAATATTCCTGGGAGATTTGAAATGAGAATAATGGGGGTCATTCCGAGTTGTTCGCTCGTTGCCGATTTTCGGTATGCTGCGATTTGTTGCAAACTGCGCATGCGCAAGGCACGCAGGGCGCATGCGCTTAGTTATGTAACACAAAACAGCAGATTTGCTGAGGATTCTGCGGCGCTTTTCAGTCGCTCTGCAGATCGGTGTGTGACTGACAGGAAAGGGGCATTTCTGGGTGGCAACTCAGCGTTTTCCCGGCGTTTGCAAAAAAACGCAGGCGTGTCAGGGAAAAACGCGGGAGTGTCTGGAGAAACCAGGAACTAAACGGACTGAGCTGATCGCAATCTGTGAGTAGGTCTGGAGCTACTCAGAAACTGCAAAGAATTATTTAGTAGCAGTTCTGCTAATCTTTCGTTCGCAATTCTGCTAAGCTAAGATACACTCCCAGAGGGCGGCGGCCTAGCGTGTGCAATGCTGCTAAAAGCAGCTAGCGAGCGAACAACTCGGAATGAGGGTCAATATGCACAGTGAAAGGCAGATGATTACAAAATCTTATTTTAGCAATAATAATATTAGATCCATTTCATTCTAATGATCATTTTAATAGCTGTGTGTTAATTCTTCCCCTGTAGCATATACCCCGTGTTGCTAAGTGATGCCTTCCAAGCGTGTCTCCAGCCTTCACTAGGCACTGCTGCTTCAATTTGGCACTTCACAAATACTTACTTGCACTTTCATCTCCACTCTGTTGCCATATATTTTTTGCAGTCAATTTTAGAGGATATTTTGGAGAGATGCCATCCCAGCAAGGATGTTCCTTTGAAACTTCAGAGAGGATATTACTGGCATTGTTCAAACATAGTTTTCTTGCTTGTGATTGGCAGCTCGTTGGCTGCAAAACTCATCTCCACCGACAGCCACTTGCCAGGTCCTTACTTGAAGCCTGATGCCTATTAAGCTGATTATTTGTTTCTGAATAAGGAACAGCAGTGATTCTGCATGAACTGTCACACATGCCTTAGCTCATGAAAAGTGGTCAAATCATTTTGATGCCATTTTCTTCATGTTCCCAATGGCATGAAGCTTATTTACATGTTGTCAACGTCAGAACAGAAGTTGAAACATTCAACAGACAGTAAATTCCCAAGGAACTGAAAATTCCTTTTACTGTGAGGTCAACCTCAGAAAACTTATTTTAACACAGTTGTGATAATATCTCATTCCCAGTGTGTTTATTACAACTTGTACATAAAGGTCACTAAATAAGTTGTCACTGACTTGTTCAATGAAAACAAAATAATACCATTAAAAAGAAATGCTCCTTACAGGCAATAAAATAATGTACAGTACTTAAAAAGGTATAATAAAGAATAAATATTGTGAACAAATTATATGAACACTCTTATGGACAATTGTATTAAATTTACAAATACAATATACGGAGAGTGTCTTGTTCATGAGCTGCATCCTCATCATCTTCTCTCTACTCTCAGGACAGGAAGTGACACATCACAGGCAAGCGTCACACTCTTAGAGATAGCTTCTCCTTCTTGTCAGCAGATGGCGCTTTATGTTTATGTCACCATTAAAAATACTGGATAAGTTATATTATGTCACTCTGGGTGACAAGTGAAGACGTTTCCCAAAATCAGCAACTAATCAGCTTCTTAAAATGTCTATCATAGACTGTTCTTCATTCATGCGCATACACCAACATCCATAAAGAAATAACTGACACTGACACCAGAATAATGTTTGCCAATAGAATTGTCAGCTTTTATTAAAACAAATGGTATGGTGGCAAGGAGGGACGGCCTATTTAAATAACGTCCCTATTTATTCTAACCTTTCCTTTTAACTGTGGCTGACCAAAACACAAGAGGAGGCAAGGGCCCAACTTCAGCCCGGCCTCCATCGCATAACAAGGGGGGGTTTAAGGGCCCAATTTCAGCCCCGCCCCCATCACATCACAAGGGGAGGCTTTTAAGGGGCCCAATTTCAGCCCAGCCCCCCACTCATCACAAGGGGCCATAATGGGCCATTTGCCACCCCTTGTGTTACCTGCTCTTTATCGGGAATACCGTGGCCAACTCTCCACTCAAGGTATTCCCCAACTCCCAACCAAAGGTGCTCAGGTGTGTACCAACTCCACCGGAGACTGAAGCCCACCTGGTCCGATGGAACTCCGGCCCCGTAATGTATCAAACTCCACCACCTTCACATCTCCTGAGCACCTATAAAACTCTTTAAATTACAGCCACAATTTCAGGCCGTCCCAACCCGCCAAGCCGACACCAATAATAAACTCATCCAGGGCGGGTGGGTGGGTCAATTTTCACTGAGGAAAAGAGGGAGATCCTATTCAGTCCTCTCCTTATAAGGGCTAAGCCCCTCCCATCACCAGATTCCTCAGTCAACTCATAGGCCCACTGTTACCATGGATACCTCCACTTATCCAGCTGCTTCATTCAGCCTGCTATTCAGAATTTTATGTCACTACAGCCATATAAAATGTCCTCCGTTCTCTTAAAATGTCTATCATAGACTGTTCTTCATTCATGCGCATACACCAACATCCATAAAGAAATAACTGACACTGACACCAGAATAATGTTTGCCAATAGAATTGTCAGCTTTCATTAAAACAAATGGTATGGTGGCAAGGAGGGACGACCTATTTAAATAACGTCCCTATTTATTCTAACCTTTCCTTTTAACTGTGGCTGACCAAAACACAAGAGGAGGCAAGGGCCCAACTTCAGCCCGGCCTCCATCGCATAACAAGGGGGGGTTTTAAGGGCCCAATTTCAGCCCCGCCCCCATCACATCACAAGGGGAGGCTTTTAAGGGGCCCAATTTCAGCCCAGCCCCCCACTCATCACAAGGGGCCATAATGGGCCATTTGCCACCCCTTCTGTTACCTGCTCTTTATCGGGAATACCGTGGCCAACTCTCCACTCAAGGTATTCCCCAACTCCCAACCAAAGGTGCTCAGGTGTGTACCAACTCCACCGGAGACCAAAACCCACCTGGTCCGATGGAACTCCGGCCCCGTAATGTATCAAACTCCACCACCTTCACATCTCCTGAGCACCTATAAAACTCTTTAAATTACAGCCACAATTTCAGGCCGTCCCAACCCGCCACAGTTTCAATGAAACCCCCGCCACCATACCTCTACCTTAAAACTATTCTTACTACTCCTAAAATCCTCCAACCTATCAATAAAATTCCTGAGTAAAAACCGCTAACAACAAATCCTCCATAAAAATCTCCATACCCCTCAAATTCAGATGGACACCATCGGCCATGTAAAGATGAGGGGCAGAAACTGAAATTGAGGGATGTGGGACCACAAACCCCCAATTTTCGCTAACAGCCCTGCCCACCACAGAATTGATCCGGCGCCGGATCAACTCTATGGCAGCCGGTATGTCCGCACCTCTCCACACCAAACGAGGGACAATGTCCGACCATCCCACACTCAGAAAGCACAACCTGTTCTGCAAACTAACTAAGTCCCTAACTATAGTTTTACGAAGGTCCAGACCAGACCTTCTGGTCAAATCATTTCCAGCAACATGGAACACCACCCTCAGTGGGTATCCCGACCTCTCCAACTGTTGCCAAAAAAGGGGGATGACTTGCTCCCAGCGAAGTCCCCTCACACCGATCCATCTGACCAGATTAGCTTCAGGGGACTGAAGGCACTCCACACCAGATCTTTCACCATAGTAAACATATGAGTGCCCCATAATCCAAATCGGACACTCATCCAAGCGCAAATCTGAAAATACAAAAGCATTCACAGAAACTTATCGAACAAAAAACCCCTAACACAGAAATCTTGCAACAACATTACCCAAAAACATCCCAGTATAAACTTACTAAAATGGTTTTATTTATTTATTTATTTATTAAATAGTTTAATTTGGCCTCTAAGGTGAGAATTTTTGAAGCGGGGATGACTTTTCTTTAAAAGGGGGTTGGGTAAGGGGGATCAGACTTGACGAGAGGCGAAAAACACACCTGCCAAGCGGGTATGAACCCCAAGGCTTAAGGCACTTGACAGGATAAAAAATTCCTCAAGAGCCCCAAATATGGCGAGTGGCTGAAACCTCAAGTCTGATTTTTTTTTTTTTTTAAACAGGTCAAAACCTGATATATTTCCAGAATACATCAGACTTCCACCTCCCCAGAGCTCTAATTTGCCCGCTCGAACAGCCTTTAGCGGCTGCTGCTGTCGCCGCACCTATCCGAAACGAATGGGTACCGTATCTCGATACCGGCAAACCCATCGTGCAAATACAACGTTCCAACACCCATCTAAATTGAAATTGAGTCACCGGCATACCATCCAAATGCTGCAACCATGGACCTGGCATATCAGTCCTTGTTTTCACATAAACCCTCGCCAAGGACACAGGACAAATCACTTTGTCGTCCGCACATCTCAAAACGACTCAACAACCTTTGCCCAATTGGTCCGTTTTGGAACGTTGTACTTTGCACCATAAGCCTCCATCTTCCAGTGACACATGTTCACGAAGCATAGGTGACATCGCTGTTTTCGAAGCTGACACCAGTTCACTGACTCTAAAGGCCCCAAAAAAGGCCATGACGAAACACAATGTAAATAAGAGTGCTTCGTAATCAGATGCACAGACATCATGCAACACGACCACCATGCGCCGCAATATTGAAATGGTTATTGGCCTTCGTGCATCTTGTACAGGGGGCATAACTCGAGCCCACCCTTTAAGAATCTTTGCTAGAAAGAAAGACTTAGTAAATCATGCCGGCCATCAAGTCTCAAGAAATAAGAAAGAGCAGACAGTAAACGTGTTACAAACCCTCTTGACCTGCCTGCTCTAAAACATTCCCAAACGTAATCCAATAACATTGCATAATCGGTCTTACCTTGCTCCTGATGCAAACAAACATATCTTTCCCACTCTCCCATAGCATTTCTGTACCCTCGGAGGGTGGAAGGAGCCAAGGATCGCAGAGCTAAGCCCTCCAATCCGGGCGTATCACCTGCCAGGCATAAGACGGGCAAGGGTCACCAGATACATTCGCATCCGGAGCTAGCACCCTAAACCTGCGTCACTCGAAACGCGATAGCGCATCTGCCACACCATTTTCAATGCCTGGAACATGCTTAGCGCAAAAACATATATTTGATTGAAGGCAGCGCAACACTATCTGACCCAACAATCGCAGTACAGGAAGGCCGGAAGCTCTCTGACTATTAACCGCGTGAACCACACCCAAGTTATCACACCAAAAAACTACTGACAAGTTGGTCAAGACCTCATGCCATAACTCCAGAGCAACCATGATAGGGAATAATTCTAATAGTAACAGGTTGCTAGTGAGTCCCTCTTCAAACCAAGTTTTTGGCCATGGGGAAGCACACCACCTACCCTCCAAAAATGCTCCAAAACCCGTAGAACCTGCTGCATCGGTGAATAATTGCAACTCAACATTGGAAATGGGTATGGACTGCCAAATGAGAACACCATTAAAGGTGGCCAGGAACTCTTCCCAAATGCGTAGATCCCTACGAATTTCTTTGGATAATCTTATAAAATGACTGGGTTTTTTAACACCCGCTGTGGCTCTCTCCAACTTCCTGCTGAAAACTTTACCCATGGGTATAACTCGGCAAGCAAAATTGAGAGACCCCAATAATGATTGAACTTGTTTGAGCATCAACTTGCCATTTGCCATTGCCACAATTATCTCTCCCTTCAATTTGTCTATTTTTTCCTTGGGTAAACGACAGCAACCCTCCATGGTATCAATTTCGATTCCCAAGAACGTCAACACCGATGTGGGACCTACAGTCTTCTCCTCAGCTACTGGGACCCCAAATTCCTTCAACAATGACAAAGCATTTAATAAAATATTGCCACATATGTCAGATCCAGCTGGACCCATGAACAGAAAATCATCTAAATAATGAACAATTCCAAACTGACCTGAATTTTTGGAAATGCACCAATGCAAAAAACTGCTGAATTTTTCAAAATATGAACAAGATATGGAGCAACCCATTGGGAGACATCTATCAACATAAAAACCGTCATTCAGACGGAAACCTAGATAACGAATAAATTCCGGATCAATGGGCAACAGCCGAAAGGCCGA
The DNA here is from genome assembly GCF_028390025.1 of Pseudophryne corroboree. NCBI lineage: Eukaryota > Metazoa > Chordata > Amphibia > Anura > Myobatrachidae > Pseudophryne > Pseudophryne corroboree. Next base: position 636,951,349 of record NC_086448.1, read on the forward strand.
CTCTATATCAATTTTACTCATCAAAGCCCCTCTACCGAATGATCTCACCTTGGCTAAAGCATCCTCAAAAGACTGATAAATTACCATGGACAAACTCTCAGGAATTGCATCATTCACTGAAGACCCTCTTGGAAATGATAAGTGCTGAATTAGTCTGAATTTACCCGGAGTCTTTTTTGGAACAACCCCAACTGGGGACAAAATTAAATCAGGCAATGGGGGACAACTAAAAGGACCTACCATCCTACCCAAAGTAACCTCCTTATCAACTTTTTCTTTTAAAATAACTGGGAACTCTTGAGCCGAACGTAAATTGCAAACTTGACCACATTTTACTTGGTCTTTAATAGGCAACGGAAAACCCTTTGAAAAACCTAACCTTATCAACTCGGAATCGTCTCTATTTGGATAATGATCCAACCAATACAATAATTTGTCCAATTTAACTGGAGTAGGTGCCCTACTTAGGCCCAGCAGTTGCTGGGATTCGTTGTTGCTGCTTGTGCAAACTACCTCCCCCACTAGCCGTTTGCTGGCAGTTTTTAATGGGGTGGGTTCCTTCACAGCGGATACAAACATGCCGAAAACGACACCTGAACCCTAGGGTACATTGACTATTATTGAAGGCATAACATTTGCCTGAACGATTCTTACCCACCATCCATCTGTTACTGGGATTACCTCGCTTCTCAGCCAGACCCTCTAAACCACTTTTAAGAGGTTGAGTAACATCTACAAAAATCTCCACACCTTTTTTACCAAAATCTATGATTTCCTTGCCATTCTGTTTTCTACGAAACTCCTCATCATAGGACCTCCATGCTGTTCCCCGCTCAGATCTGGCCAATTCGTGGAGCAAATACATATATTTAATTACATTCATGTGCTCCTGAGGCCTGGATTCCAAATAACAAGCTGCAAAGATAAGCATGCCCTTCTGCCAATTAGAGTAAGACTTATAAGCCTCCTCACCTATACCTGATTTCTTTCTAGCCGCCTCTAATGCTTTTTTCCCTTTACTAGTTAAAGCAAACATATTCACAAATTTTCCCTGTCTAATCCGCTTCCTAATTCTGGGCCGAATTCCTCTCAACACTGCAGTATTGGCGCATTGCAGAGAATCCTCGGGACCCTCCTCCGAGGACATGCTGGAGCTACTGTGTCTGTGCCTTCTTTTATGTCTTTCTTTGCAACCACTGCACCTGCTATCAAATGAACATGAGGACTCAGAGGAAGAAGTAGATGAATTCCTATGACTTCTGCGCCTATGCTTACGCTTTTGTGACACTTTTTTCTTGCATGATTTTTCTTTAACTGCGCCCATGTTACCTGAGCTAACCACTGCATCATTTTGGCGCGCTGCAGGGTGCACATCCGACTCACTATAAAGACATCCCTCGTCCAGGGCAGACTCTACCACAGCCGCCGATTCCCCAGAATCCTCCTGCACTTCAGGGGCTGCAAAGGACTCCTCTGTAGAAATGCAAGGAGAAACATCTACCAGAAACTCATTAGTATTCATATTGCCCCTATTACCTCCACCCGTTCTGGCCTGTAAAACAGCAGCCCCTAAATCACAAACGCCATTCCTCTGCAAACCGGAGGGATTCTGTTCCCCCCAAAAATTCCTTTCAGTGTTATTAGCGGTCAGCACCGGGACCAGTGCTGATATAACCGAGGTGCATATAGACGCTACCTCAGACGAGTTGAACCCGGCGCCATTACGTCCAAAACGCACCGCATCAGCGTATGACCTCCCCGGTACTGTGTCCCTCATACTATGTACCTCAGGGGCTCTTTTTTTACCCCTAATATTACAAGTGGCGGGCCTTCCTTGCTGCCTTCCAGCATTTCTAATACCTGATGTGCCCGCGCGCTGGCCTGCTACAACCGTGTCAACTCCATTATCTATTGCACTAACCGGACCCATGTTAATTCCTCTGTTAGGTGCTCCCTCTCCTTGCACCAACTCTTGTACCCTTGTTACTCTTCCATTTTGCTCACCTCTAGAAAAAACCGTACTGCGTCGACCACCTCTGGCAGCCACGGACCCCCGCGGGCCCACGGGGCGACCGCAGCGTACCTCCGGCACATGCACTGCTGAGGTAACTCCCCGGGATGTTACTATTCTCCTCAACACCCTGCTCCGCGACTCCATCATAGCCCCGACACTTCGCGACATAGTATTAACGGTAACTGGTTCCGTAGAATCGTTTCTCAAAGCTCGAGTTAAACCAACAGCTCGTGACACAGACGCGCTGCTGACCCGGCCTCTGCGTGATGCAGCTTCGCCCGCCAAAAGCCTCTCAGGCGGTCGAGCCCGACCCCTGGCGGCGGCATTACCAACATTATTCCTAGCCTGACTCCGTGTTTGTGCTGACAGCTGCTGCCCCCTCCCTAACACTAAAACAGCAGCGTCCCTTTCCCCGCTTTCAATCAAACGAACAGGGGGACGCACAGCACGACTAGGCCTCGGCATGTTAGAAGATAGGAAAGATAGATAAGAAAAAGTCAAAGAATAAAAGGGGGTTGAAAAGATTAAAGATTAGTAAAGATTGAAAGGAAATAAGAAGAAAAATACCACAAATTCACAAATAATACACAGTTCAGTACAAAACAAATGCAGAGCACTTCACTGTTCAATTTTCACTGAGGAAAAGAGGGAGAACCTATTCAGTCCTCTCCTTATAAGGGCTAAGCCCCTTCCATCACCAGATTCCTCAGTCAACTCATAGGTCCACTGTTACCATGGATACCTCCACTTATCCAGCTGCTTCATTCAGCCTGCTATTCAGAATTTTATGTCACTACAGCCATATAAAATGTCCTCCGTTCTCTATCTATCATTTATCTAGTACACTCTATAAAATGGTAGGTAGATGCTGATTGGTTTATGGCCAATTTATCCACCTGTCCTCTTTAGAAGGATTGATACATCACCCCTTAGTGTTGTAGGTGCCCCTAACCATTGGCACCCTAGGCAGCATATAGGAGACAAAAAGGGGAAGAAACTGTCCACACTATAATGTCACTTGTAATATTATTTATAGGTAATCAAGGAGAGCCTGCATAATGTGCTTGTGTGTGATCTACCTCCAATGTCTTACAAGTGAGTGTATAAAACACTCACTTGTTAATGGTTTAAAGCACCAACACTAGTCTCATATGTAAATGTTATATCTGCAACCCATCACATGTGCTCTGTCTTATAAAACCAGGTCTGTTGGTTTAACTATGATTAACCAATGCTATTGTATGTACGCTTTCTTCCCAAGGAAGACTACATTAGTAGAACTCGGAGAATGATTACGTTGTTGATTGTTTTTAAAGAATCATTACGTCTTCTTATTCTTACCGAAACTTCTTCTACGTGTTTCTCATTGCCAGTGTTGCAGTATGCACATTTCTAATCAATAACCACTTGTGCAACTACACTGTTAACACCTTATTAGCTAGCTGATTACCTGACGGCCCCTACAGTACTTAAGGGGGCGATGTGGAGAAGTGAGCCCGTGGAGAAGTTGCCCATGGCAACCAATCAGCTGCTCTGTATAATTTTATAGTATGCAAATTATAAATGTTACTTCAATGCTGATTGGTTGCCATGGGCAACTTCTCCACTGGCTCACTTCTCCACTCCATTCACTGCTTAGTACATCTCCCCCCAAAGCTGGGTGCTCACTGTATCGAATGGCTGATATATTGCGAGCGGGTTGGCGGGTGTGTACCATACTTGCCTACTCTCCCGGGAACCTGCGGGAGACTTCAGATTTGCCAGGTAACCCCCTACATCCCCAGAAGAGTGGGCAACCCTTCAGCATCCTACCCACTTCCTTGTGAAGTGGGCAGAATGGAAAGATAATTACCCCTGAAATCTGTGGTCCGTTGGGAGGGGGCAGGGCTGAATAACAAAATTATTTGGTAATCATGTCATTTTAGTCACGAATAGTAATACAGAGGAGAGGATCCTGTATTCTGTATTACTATTCACCATAGTCTGCAGGAGTCAGGGTGGGATACAGCGGGGAATGGAGGTGTGTCTTCTGCTGCTGGTGTGGTCGGTGCTAGGATCCCAGCTGCAGTGAGAGCTCCAGGGAGGCAGCTAGGACAAAAAGGCCTCAGTGTATGTACATTGGCTGCCACCCAGACAGTACCCCAGTACTGCAACTCATTATTTTCACAAATTTTATAATTAAGCATCACAATACAATATCATTTTGGTGAATGGGAGTCGGTTGTTAGTAGAGATGAGAGGGTTCGGTTCTACAAGATCCGAACCCCCCCGAACTTCACCCATTTTACACGGTTCCGAGGCAGCCTCGGATCTACCCGCCTTGCTCGGTTAACCCGAACACGCCCGAACGTCATCATCCCGCTGTCGGATTCTCGCGAGATTCATATTCTATATAAAGAGCCGCGCGTCGCCGCCATTTTCACTCGTGCATTGGAGATTGAACGGAGAGGATGTGGCTGCGTTCTCTCCCTGAAAAGCTCCGTAATCTGTGCTCAGTGTGCTGCAAATATCTGTGCTCAGTGTGCTGCAAATATCTACGTTCTCTGCCTGAAAACGCTCCATATCGGTGCTCAGTGTGCTGCAAATATCTGTGCTCAGTGTGCTTTATTGTGGGGACTGGGGACCACCAGTATATAATAATTATAGTAGTACAGTACAGTAGGCCATTGCTGTATCTTGCAGCTCTGTGTCACTGCAAGTATCCATTCCATATCTGTGCAGCATTTTTGTGAGCAGTATATATAGTATTACAGTGCAGCATTTTGGTGGCCCAACAGTATATAGTTGTGTACAGTAGGCCATTGCTGTATTTTGCAGCTCTGTGTCACTGCAAGTATCCATTCCATATCTGTGCAGCATTTTTGTGAGTAGTATATAGTATTACAGTGCAGCATTTTGGTGACCCAACAGTATATAGTTGTACAGTACAGTAGGCCATTGCTGTATCTTGCAGCTCTGTGTCACTGCAAGTATCCATTCCATATCTGTGCAGCATTTTTGTGAGCAGTATATAGTATTACAGTGCAGCATTTTGGTGACCCAACAGTATATAGTTGTGTACAGTAGGCCATTGCTGTATCTTGCAGCTCTGTGTCACTGCAAGTATCCATTCCATATCTGTGCAGCATTTTTGTGAGCAGTATATATAGTATTACAGTGCAGCATTTTGGTGACCCAACAGTATATAGTTGTGTACAGTAGGCCATTGCTGTATTTTGCAGCTCTGTGTCACTGCAAGTATCCATTCCATATCTGTGCAGCATTTTTGTGAGTAGTGTATAGTATTACAGTGCAGCATTTTGGTGACCCAACAGTATATAGTTGTACAGTACAGTAGGCCATTGCTGTATCTTGCAGCTCTGTGTCACTGCAAGTATCCATTCCATATCTGTGCAGCATTTTTGTGAGCAGTATATAGTATTACAGTGCAGCATTTTGGTGACCCAACAGTATATAGTTGTGTACAGTAGGCCATTGCTGTATCTTGCAGCTCTGTGTCACTGCAAGTTTCCATTCCATATCTGTGCAGCATTTTTGTGAGCAGTATATATAGTATTACAGTGCAGCATTTTGGTGACCCAACAGTATATAGTTGTGTACAGTAGGCCATTGCTGTATCTTGCAGCTCTGTGTCACTGCAAGTATCCATTCCATATCTGTGCAGCATTTTTGTGAGCAGTATATAAAGTATTACAGTGCAGCATTTTGGTGACCCAACAGTATATAGTTGTGTACAGTAGGCCATTGCTATATCTTGCAGCTCTGTGTCACTGCAAGTATCCATCCATTCCATTTTCTTCCAGTGATTTGGACCAATAATACCATTGATTAGAACAAATAATTCCAATGATTTTGTCATTTTCTTCCAGTGATTTGGACCAATAATACCATTGATTAGAACGAATAATTCCAGTGATTTTGTAATTTTCTTCCAGTGATTTGGACCAATAATACCATTGATTAGAACAAATAATTCCAGTGATTTTGTCATTTTCTTCCAGTGATTTGGACCAATAATACCATTGATTAGAACAAATAATTCCAGTGATTTTGTCATTTTCTTCCAGTGATTTGGACCATTAATACCATTGATTAGAACGAATAATTCCAGTGATTTTGTCATTTTCTTCCAGTGATTTGGACCAATAATACCATTGACTAGAACGAATAATTCCAGTGATTTTGTCATTTTCTTCCAGTGATTTGGACCAATAATACCATTGATTAGAACGAATAATTCCAGTGATTTTGTCATTTTCTTCCAGTGATTTGGATCAATAATACCATTGATTAGAACGAATAATTCCTGTGATATTGAGGTGTTTGTGTCGCTTAGCTTAGCCGTCCAGCGACCACAGTGCACCTTTTTTCCTCTTTTATTTTCATCATGTGCTGTTTGGGGCCAATTTTTTGAAGTGCCATCCTGTCTGACACTGCAGTGCCACTCCTAGATGGGACAGGTTTTTGTGCCACCCTCTTGGGTCGCTTTGCTTAGTCATCCAGCGACCTCGGTGCAAATTTTAGGACTAAAAATAGTATTGTGAGGTGTGAGGTGTTCAGAAAAGACTGGAAATGAGTGGAAATTGTAATTATTGAGGTTAATAATACTATAGGATCAAAATGACCCCCAAATTCTATGATTTAAGCTGTTTTTGAAGGTTTTTGAAAAAAAAAACCACCAAATCCAAAACACATCCGAATCCGCCAAAAAAATTTCAGGGAGGTTTTGCCAAAACGCGTCCGAATCCAAAACACGGAACAAAATCCAAAACAAAAACACAAAACCCGAAAAATTTCCAGTGCACATCTCTAGTTGTTAGTAATGTTTTGCTGTCTTAGATTATGTAATCTTCCAATAGACTTATGCAGCAAAAGCCACTACCAAACAGAGCTCTACTTTATAGATTTTTTTAAAATATAGTTTTCTATATGGCCCTTTGTGTTCTATTTCTCATGCAAACCAGACAATGCATCATCAAAAACTTTGATATTTTTGGACCTGTAGAAATCTGCAGAGCAAAATGAGTGTTGCTTACCATGGGGATCATTCCGAGTTGTTCGCTCGTTGCTGATTTTTGCAACGGTAAATCTACTAAGTTTTGTGCTAAAATACTTAGCGCATGCACACTGCGTACCATGCGCATGCGCATTTTTGCCTTAATCGCTCCGTTGCAAAAATCAGCAACGAGCGAACAACTCGGAATGACCCCCCATGTCCTGAATCAAACTGCTTTGGAGATTATGAGGCAGCATTTACTCTGCAATATTCAGATTATTTACTAGTTCTTTGGTTTGGGTCCAAAATATTTGAAAATGAATCCTCAAATATTGAATTGTGGTTTTTAATATTTTCAGTAATAACACATGCCTGTTGGCACATGTACTATTATTGCTGGCTGGTAAGGCTGTGTTCACAGCGTTAACATGAGAGAATATCCTGAAAAGCAGTTACAATAGGCAGTGTGCAGCAGTGCCTGCAGTCTGATCTTCCTCAGCAATTTTCTGCAAAAACATAAGAAGTTTTCCATAATTATCAATAAATGATGGCAAGCTTCATGCACGAAAGGTCCACTTTGTGGGTGCATATGGTCGCTGTACCATTGGTGCCATGGTCAGTGTATGTGTATCAGAGCATGTTGCAGATTTTCCTATTTTACTAAATATACTGGCAGTGAGCTGTTACATGTGCTGTCTGCAGCTCTGTTCTGTCTGCAGCTCTGTTCTGTCTGCTTAATTGTTGTAGCAGCTGCATAAGATTAGTGATCTTTGGAGGCTTGGCTGCAGGAGTCTGGTGATTGGCTCCTGTTAACTTTATCTCCTGAATCTGCCTTGCACTGCTTGCTGGTCATAGAGCTTAGTTGCAGAGATACAGTAGCCCTTGTCCCTCTGTGTTGGAAGGCTAGCCTTGTACGTTTACTGTCTTCCATTCCTCCTCAGCTGCAGCCTGGCAGAACCCCTTTTGTCTATCCCTTGACCCTCTGTGTGGGAGCTTAGCTTTGTGCTCTCCCTGTCTAATCACCTCCTGTCTCCATAGTTTGCCTTCTCTTAGCCCTGTCCACCTCTGCTTTGCTCTGTAGTGTATTTCCGGTACTCGTTCACACCGGCATTGATTCAGGTCACTCAGGGGTTGAGCTCATACTACTGCCAGTGGCGTAAGTCCTGGTGGGCACCCCAGTACCGGGAGACGCATCAAGCCTTATGGGAAAAGTGGCTCTTATAGGCATAAGGCCTGCTGGTAGGTTCTATGAGTCTCAACCCCGAGTGTACAGGGGTCACTACCAGAATACCTTCAGGAGATGGAAATCCTCAAAGTTCTCAGATCTTACCAAGGGAAGACTCTCCAGTCGTGACATGAGCTAACACTATTAACTTACTTTCTGATTGCATTGAGCACATCTTTAGGGTTTGGCTCTAAATTGGTGCTGCACAGTCTTCCTGTGAGGCCCTAAACAGTAACATTCCTTGTCACCATACATATTTCGGCAATGTGGACTACTGTATATTTTCAGGGTTAGCTATAATAGGGCAGATGCTGGGGCATGTGCTCTAAAAAGTGCCTGTCCACATGAAGGCTTTTCGTTGGTTTGGGCATGACTTCATTAATGCACATGTGTAGCCATTGGCCCCCTTTCCAAAAAAAAAAAAGCATAATGTAGCCCATAGGTTAAAATAGATAATGCTATCTAAAGATGACGATCGCTAATTGAAACGAGTTCCAGGTGTTTTTGGAGAACTGACTGCATTTTTCCTGGAGATCAATATTGGGGGAACTGTACTGTATGAACTATTTATTAACTGCAAGTATTAAGTATTAGAGGATTGACCACATTTTTATTACTTAATAAATAGGTCCCTTAAAATGATGTACTGTAGCCATTGGCCTATTACAGGTACATCATTAGATCTTAACTTAAACATAACAAATTAAAATAGGTCTGTCATTTATATGACTAGATATACTGTAGCAAAGCCTTGTCGAACAGGATAACTAATTGAAGTGAAAGCTTTTTTAACGTAAGACATTCACAGTACCTGATATTTTTTTTTCTTGGCATCACTCATCGTTGTTAATATACTTTGTGTTCCTGCTAGTTTGCTCATGGCCTCCCTGTGACACTCTGACTTTTCATGCTTAACTTTCTAACACATGATGCCAGCTATTAATTCCATCATCAACAAAAGGAAACTCAGCCTTAGTAGCAAACTTTATTAAACCGTTACCTTTTGCCTCCTGGCAAATTATTACAACATTCCTTTTACTTTTCAGTAATATACGTGAGCCAGATGAAATATTCTCCCTTTTTTGGATTTAACGCTTCCTCTGCTGCTATTACTATAGTTAGATTTTCGTTGAAAAACGATCTGGGCCAGTCACACAGGATATTACTCGTAATATCCAGAGAAAAACCCCTAATATATTAATTTAATTGTGCCAACAAATCCCATAAAATGGGGGTGCCACCATTAACAAATATAATTGTATCTGAAAAAAGAGGGGAGAAGAAAGTACAGTATGTCCTATTGTGTGCACATAAATGATAAAATATAACCTTTATTTATTCCTTTAATCTAATATTTGACATAATAGTTACAACCAGCGAGATAAAAGTGAATGAAAAGTATAGAAATGTGATTCAAATATACTGTCCCACTAGTGTCTGCCAGATTATTCTTGGTAATAAATATTTTATTGCAGAAAAATAATGTCCTTTGTATTTATTTTCATTCATATATACAGATGGGTCCATGTTTATCTTGACCTTTAATAGGATTAACTGAGACTGGCCAGTCGGACTTAATCCCCTGCTGTATTGTTCTCTGTATTGTGTTGCAGCTGAGAACAATAGATGAAGGGTTTATGCTAATAAGTCATGTTGTGCCTAAGTGCAGAAAACTAGTCAAGATAACCGTGGACCCATCTGTACATTGTAGTATTATAATGTAAGTATATTATAATGTAAGTATAGCAGTATAGCACAGCTATCTACAGTATGTCTAGTGTATTCAAGGTTTATAGCATGTCCTCTCTTCAATAATCTGTGTCCGTCACCAGTATTAGTGATAGCCAGGGTTGGAGTGGCCCACAGGGGTACAGTGGAAACCCCTGGTGGGCTCTACTGCCTCGGGGCCCACCCCCTCCTTTAGGGACTAGGTTCCAGACTGTGCTGTTATTAATCTAGTACATTATCATGCGTGCACTACAGTATTTACTGTATATATTTATCTAGGGGACCAACCCATGTAAAATTGTTAGGCAAACAAATGTGGCAGCTGGGCACACCCCTCTAGAGTATAATGGGAAAGGGGCCCCTCTAAAGACTAGCCACACCCCTAAACATATGCTCCTACAACTCCCCCCCCCATTCCCAGTGGGCCCTATATACCCCCCAGTCCGACACTGGTGATAGCATGGGAACATGAGTTCGAAATCCTCTTGGGTCTACTTTATTTTCCAACATGTAATAAACATGTATAATAATCAATAACGATGGCAGCCACAGCCATGCATAGCTGAAAAGCTGACACACATTTCGCTTTTTAAGGTTTATCGAGACAAAAGTATAGTTAGATTTTTGTCATTCAGCACATCAAAACAATGCATTCATTTCTGATGCCACTTTAGTAGTCTAAATAGAAAATTCATCAATGTGCACATATATACTTTGGTATCCAACTTGCCACTAATTGCAACACTGGATGCCATATACAGTAACTGGAGAAATAGCATAAGCTCCTGTGTGGAGATGAATGTTGTGAAAACACTGTTACGCTGATAATAACTAGTGGAGGAACTAGTCCAATCTGACAGTGTTAGTACACATGCATGCACAGAGTCAGGGCCGTAACTAGGTGTGTGCCGATGGTGCCTTGCCCACAGCGCACTTGCACTGAAGGCGCACCATCGGCAGCACCCAAACCGCCCCCCCCTCCGCCCCCCGACACGGTCGCAGCCACTGTCACTACTCACTACAGCGCTACCGCCTGTCATCTGCCGCCCGCCGGAGCCGCCGCCGCTGAAGTCCTGTGAGCTCCGCATTCCCCCCAGCATAACCACAGTGCCGCCTGTCTCCCGTCATCTGCCGCCCGCCGGAGCCGCCACATCTGAAGGGACTCTGAGCGCCGTGCTCTGAGTACTGCCAGCGCCTGTCTCCTGCCGCCGCCTCTGCAGGGGACACGGGAGCGCTGCAATCAGCTCCCGGGTCTCTGCTTCTCACAGCAGATGGATGCCAGTCTCTCTCTCGTTATCTCTCTCTATCTCTCTCCCCCCAACCATAAAAAGGGGACTGCTGTCATAATGTGTAAAAATAAAAACAACAACGGGGACTGCCTGCCATAATGTGTGTAGGTGGAAGGACTGCCTGCCATAATGTTTTTTTTTTTTAAATGGGGACTGCCTGCCATAATGTTAAAAATAAAAATGGGGACTGTCTGCCATAATGTGTAAATAGGAGGACTGCCTGCCATAATGTTTTTTTTTTAAAAATGGGGTCTGCCTGCCATAATGTGCAAATAGGGGGATTGCCTGCCATAATGTTTTTTTTTTAAACAGGGGACTCTGTCTGCTTAATGTGTAAAAAAAAAAGAAGCCCCTTCCCCATGAAGCCACGCCCCTGTATTTTTTGCGCGCACCTCCGGCGTGCATTGGCCCTTATTTATATGTGTGGGGGGGGCACCGATGCTGTTTCTTGCACACAGCTGTAAAATGTCTAGTTACAGCACTGCACAGAGTACTAGTAGCAAATTCTCTCCTTGATGAATTGTGTAGTACTGCAAAAGATGCAATTACAAAAGTATACATTAAACTTTTCCATGCTGCAAACAAGTATGTGAATACTTGCAAACACTTTTTGTCTACTCCCTCTGTATCCAGGAACTTATTTCTCCCACTTCAGTTGTTACATACAATGGGGGTAATTCAGAATTGATTGCAGTAGAAAATTTGTTAGCAGTTGGACAAAACCATGGCCCTCATTCCGAGTTGATCGGTCGCAAGGCGAATTTAGCAGAGTTACACACGCTAAGCCGCCGCCTACTGGGAGTGTATCTTAGCATCTTAAAATTGCGACCGATGTATTCGCAATATTGCGATCACAAACTACTTAGCAGTTTTAGAGTAGCTCCACACTTACTCTGCCTGTGCGATCAGTTCAGTGCTTGTCGTTCCTGGTTTGACGTCACAAACACACCCAGCGTTCGCCCAACCACTCCCCCGTTTCTCCGGCCACTCCTGCGTTTTTTCCGGAAACGGTAGCGTTTTCAGCCACACGCCCATAAAACGCCGTGTTTCCGCCCAGTAACACCCATTTCATGTCAATCACATTACGATCGCCGGAGCGATGAAAAAGCCGTGAGTAAAAATACTATCTTCATAGCAAAGATACTTGGCGCAGTCGCAGTGCGAATATTGCGCATGCGCACTATGCGGAATTTCACTGTGATGCGATGAAAAATACCGAGCGAACGACTCGGAATGAGGGCCCATGTGCACTGCAGCGGGGGGGGGCAGATATAACATGTGCAGAGAGAGAGTTAGATTTGGGTGGGATGTGTTCAAACTGAAATCTAAATTGCAGTGTAAGAATGAAGCAGACAGTATTTTCCCTGCACAGAAACAATATAACCCTCCCAAATCTAACTCTCTCTGCATATGTTATATCTGACCCCCCTGCAGTGCACATGGTTTTGCCCAACTGCTAACAAATTTGCTGTTGCGATCAACTCTGAATTAGGCCCAATGTCAGACGGATATATATTTACAGACTGAGTACAGAACTGAATTAAGATCCATGATACTGATTCAGGGCCTTCCTCTCATACAACTTTGGAGGGATGAGCTCCTAGAAGTCCATGAAATTTTGTACCTTTGACTAACGATAAAGATCTGATGCGTGGTCCCCTTGTTTGTCGTCTTCAGATCTTCCCTGCTGCAGGCAAGATCTGAAGCTATCGTCAACGACAGCATGCTCCTGGACGTGGCCACTCCTCAGATCTTTAGCAAGATCAAATGTGTATGCACTATGGGGGTCATTCTGAGTTGATCGCAGCAGGATTTTTGTTAGCAGTTGGGCAAAACCATGTGCACTGCAGGGGAGGCAGATATAACAATTAGAAGCATGAATACCAATTTAATATTATTACCTTTCATGCTTTTTTTTTTAGATCTAATATTCTGCTTGCTCATGTGGGTGACAATAGTGTATAAAATCCTACCTTGCAGTACCCTTGGGTCATCCACCCAGTTGTAGTTGTCTCTTTCACCTCAGGAATCTGTGGGTCAAAGTCATCACACATGATAGCACAAGAACTGTTGGGATGCGGTCAAGATGTCGGCTGTCAGGATCCCGGCAGTCAAAATACCGCCGGAACTCCGAAAGGGGCAGGAGACCAACGCCCGAATCCCAACAGCTGGCAACCCGACCATAAGTACAGCCAGCAGGTTAGGATTAAGGATGGGAAGGGGGGGTTAGGTTTAAGCGCCACATGGAGGTTTAGGCTGTGGGGGTGGGGTAAATTAGGGTTATGTTGTGAGGAAGGGGGGTTAGGTTTAGGCAGCTGCGAAGGGTGGTTAGGCACTAGGGGGGAGGTTAGGGTTAGGCTGCAGGAATAGATGGTTAAGGTTAGGGGGTAGAAGAGGGGGGGGGGGGATAGCCTCTACTCACCCCTGTCGGGATTTCATCAGGATCCCGGAGCCGGTATTATGAACGCCGGGATCCTGTGCGCCGGCATTACATACTGATTCAGAGGCTTTATATCCCACACTTGCACAAATGCTTTTTTGACTTACAGTAGTGACCCTTGTGAGTAATGCAAAGCTCTCAAAATTGGTTTCAACTGGTATGTTCTCTTGGAAAAACAACAGCTTAGTCCTCACGGTCTCCTTTGTTAGTTTACTTGCAATGGATTCTAAAGCCACCATTAAGAATTCAGACATTAAATTCTGCGGCATTGCATCACTACCTGCTCCTTGTCACCCTGGCCTGCCACAGATGTCAATTGCTGATATATGGATAGCATCCTAGAAATGTACTCATTCATGTCTTCACACAGGCCCGGCCCAATGCATACGCATACGCGACCGCATAGAGCACCAGACTGAGGAGGGCGCTGCTTTAGACCGTCAGTGCTATCATCGCCGCAGCCGCCCACCATGACTGGATGCATTTGGGAATATTTTTTCCTTAATTAAGGGTCAGTGCATGAAATCCAGCCCCAGCCCACAGTGTCAGTGTGGAGGAGGAGACCCTGAAGAGGCCATGGCTGCCTGCTGCTGCACTACTGGAGCAGGTAAGCAACACAGTGATTTAAAATTCAGCAGGGAGAGAAGCAGAAGGGTGCACAGAGAGAGGCACAAGGGGGGCACAGAAAGGTAATAGGGGTTACAGATAGAGGCACAGGGGGTTATAGATAGAGGCACAGAGAGTGTCACAAGGGGGTATAGATGAAGGTACAGAAAGGTAATAGGGGTTACAGATAGAGGCACAGAAAGGCAGTAGGGGGTTACAGATAGAGGCACAGAGAGACAATAGGGGTTTACAGATAGAGGCGGAAGAGGGCACAGATAAAAGCACAGAATAGGGCGCAGATAGATGTGGACAGACAGAAGGGGCACAGAAGGCAGCTCTTTCTAGTCACTATCTCCCTGTCACCACTGCCTCAGTCAAACACTATTTCCTTGTCACCCCATCCTCACCAGTCACCGACTTACACCCTGTAACCCCTGACTTAGTCACCCACTATCTCCCTGTCACACCAGCCTCAGTCACCAACTAGCTCCCTTTCACTGCATCCTCACCTGTCACCCACTAACTCCTTGTCACCCCTGACTCAGTCACCCACTATCTCCCTGTCACCCTTGCATCAGTCACCCACTAGTTCCCTGTCACCCCTGACTCAGTCACCCACTATATCCCTGTAACCCCTGCCTCAGTCACCCACTATCTTCCTGTCACCCATGCCTCAGTCACCCACTATCTCTCTGCCATCCCTGCCTCAGTCACCCACTAGCTCCCTGTCACCCCATCCTCACCAGTCAACCACTAACTTCCTGTCACCCCTGCCTCAGTCACCCACTATCTCCCCCCACCCTATATCACCCTTTACCCTTAGGGGTACAATTGTGTGGCCATGTACCTTTCTTGTGAGACCCCACCCCTTTTTGTGGCACGCACGCTATCCCTATAAAAAGTTGAACCCATCAAGGTGCGCCAAAATTTATTGTTGCTTACAAAAGAAAATAAGGCCAGACCGGCCCTGGGGGTCATTCCGAGTTGATCGCACGTAGCAATTTTTTGCTGCCCGTGCAATCAACTAGACACTTCCTATGGGGGAGTGTATATCTGCATAGCAGGGCTGCGAATGCTTGTGCAGCCATGCCTTGCTAAAAAAGTTTCCTGTAAAAGAAGACCAGGGTCAGAGTTACTTACCCTGTGCGATCGTTCCAGCGATGCAGGTCCCGGAATTGATGTCAGACATCCGCCCTCCAAATGCCGAACCACTCCTGGAAAATGGTCAGTTGACGTCCCAGAACTCCTTCCTCCTGTCAATCTTCTTGCGGTCACCATTGTGACCGTCTTTTTCGTTAGCGGCGCCGCTACCAAGCGGCGGCCGTTGCTGGGCAATGACGCGCCTGCGCAATGCAGCCACTACGCATGCGCAGAACAGACCTATTCGCACCGATGCGATAAACAGCAGTGTGCGAACGGGTCGGAATGACCCCCCCTGTCTCCACATCATGGACTTCAATTAAGAACACTGCAAGGCTGCAGCTGTGAAGTACTCAGACAGAGGAGCTTGCCAGATTACAATGAAGCCGACTAACCTCAGTTGTAAGAAACATGCACTGGACTGGACGGAAGGTTAGTACCCTGTTGTAGTACATTGGGGAGAGGTTGCAGTAAAAGTGGCTTCAAATGTACAGTACATCAAATGTTAACTGCTTTGATGTGAAGGGTGTAATTACTATGCTAGACATTTTTATCCTGGACACTAACTACTTGATGGGGGATTAATGTGACAATGAAAAGATCATTAGTATGAAGTACTGTAAATACAGTATAAGATTTTTTTAATCTCATTATTATATTTTATTGTATATATTGTCCTTTTTTATATAAGTATCTATTTAAAGTTTTACAATACACAGAAAAGAAGACAAAGTTACGTGCAAGAGCAAGTGATACCCCTTTCACACCGCACAAATAACCCGGTATTGACACAGTATATTGCCAGGTCGACGCGGTTCGCTGTGCGGTGTGAAAGGGTCACTCCAGAAATCCCGGCTCGCCTGATTTGGTAATTCAACCCGGGAATAAAGAAGGGTTATTCCTGGGTCATTACTGGGTCAGGTGTAGTGTGAACGGGTTACCTGGGTTGATAGGACCCGGGACCCATGCACAGTATAGGAAGAGGCGGCGTGGAGATGATCTCATCTCCCAGCCCCGCCCCCGATGCCACTGCATTCCCCACCCCTGATGGCAACCCGAACAGGGTTGGGTAGCCAGTTGAAAGGGTCCAATGCCGGGTCGCACCCGGGAAGGACCCGTTTCCAATTCCCGGATGCGATCCGGCATTTGCGATCTGAGGGCCTAATTAAAGTTGGATCGCAAAACGCGATCCAACCTCAAAAATTGCTAAAAGGATGCGGGCGCATGCGCAGCACCCATCCTACACATGCGCACGCATTTTCTGCGGGGGGGCGCAGAAAATGCGAACGCCTTTGCCTGTCAATAAGACAAAGTCATTTGCGGGGGGGTGGGGGTGGCAACACTCCGTTTCCTAGGCGGAGATGGAGCATTGCAGAGGCAGGTAAACGAGGGCGGCATTGTGGAAATGGGGGGGCGTGGCGTGGGCGTGATTGTAGCAATTGCAATTTCTGCTTCATCAAGGGGGGAGGCGGCGGTCAGCATGCTGGGCGGCCTTGCCCTGCAATGGGCAGCCCTCAGCATCTGTTCAGAAGGATTGCAAATTCTGCTAATTAGCAGAATTTGCATTCCTTACTGAATTAGGCCCTGAATGCGGTATTATACATCAAAAACATACAGAACAGAATACAAAAACTACATGGTAAAAATAATTAAAAACATTAGTATGAAGCTAAACTATAATTGGTGTAGGGAGATAGGAAACAGTGTAATTCTGAGGCAAGGGGCTAATATGGTACATTACATCAGAGTATGGATGGTGTAATGGTTAGCATTACTGCCTCACAGCACTGATGTCATGGGTTTGATTGCCACTATGGCCCTAACTGTGCAGAGTTTGTATATTCTCTCCTTGCTTGCTTGGTTTCCTCCCACATTCCAAAAATATACTGTTAGGTTAATTGGCTTCCAACAAGATTAACCCTAGTGTGAATGCGTGCGAATGTACATGTGGTTAAGGGAATATAGATTGTAAGCTCCACTGGGGCTGGGATTGATGTGAATGGTCAAATATTCTCTGTAAAGCACTTTGGAATATGTGTGCGCTATATAAATAACTGGTAATAAATAAATAAGAGAAATGTGAAAACGGGAGGGGAAGGTAGATAACGAGGGAGAAAGGAGGAGAGAGGCAGGCAGGCCTATTCCGGGTCCATATAAACCTGAAGGAATAGATGAAAATTCCTGAAAAATTACAATGGTAAAGAGCAATATTAACAATATCACAGCAATATTAAAGCAATAGGTCTGAAAAGCCATAAGGATGAGCTCCATGATATGTAGAGCTATTATATACAAACCAGTCACTTCAAACCAAATTTATGGGGGTATTGGGGGTAATTCCAAGTTGTTCGCAGCAGGATATTTTTTTAGCAGTTGGGCAAAACCATGTGCACTGCAGGGGGGGCAGATATAACATTTGCAGAGAGAGTTAGATTTGGGTGGGTTATATTGTTTCTGTGCAGGGTAAATACTGGCTGCTTTACTTTTACACTGCAATTTAGATTGCAGATTGAACACATCCCACCCAAATCTAACTCTCTCTGCACATGTTATATCTGCCTCCCCTGCAGTGCACATGGTTTTGCCCAACTGCTAACAACTCAGAATTACCCCCATTGTGTAAATAAGCAGATTTATCCATGGATGCCAAGTGCCAGATTTTATTCATGAGTTGCTGACCGGGAAAGATGGTCAATAAAATACCATTGATAGCAATTAAACACCTAGCCACATTCACAATTTATGAAATAAAGCGTATCAGCATGTTTATTTAGGTCCTCTAATAGACAGCCAAGGAGAAAAGACCTAGGTGACTGTGGCACCTTGAAAACTTCTGACAGGAGACGGGCAATCTCATCGCAGTATTAAGCTATCTTCGGGCATGACCACCAGATATGTAACAAAAGTACCCACCTTGCCACATGCCCTCCAAAACTGGTCAGAGGTGGAGGTGTACGTTTTCTGTAGATGAGCGGGTGCCAAGTTACACCTATAGAAAATCTTGTTAGACAGTGGATCACTCTGCTGCCTGTCTCCGTTCCCAGCACTAGAGGCAGCTCCCATGCTCTAGTGTTTTCCCTCCTAGTGTCAGCTCAGTGCAGGAGGAAGTGCTTAGTGCACAGTCTGTGAGAGTTCTTCCTGGAAGAGACAACTGCACTGGCGTGCAGCTTCTGCTCTCCTCAGTGTGTGACCTTGTCTACTCTGCAGCCGCATCTTGTGTGTACTGAGATGCTGTGTTACCGCTGTACTGCTTCACATGTACTGTATACTGTGAGTTCCTGCTGCTGCACAACATCTTCTATATACTATATACTATTTATTCAGATAATGCAATCATCATGGTTAAGTGCCGTTGTGTGGACTAACATCCCTATCCGACACTGCAACACTCTACCAACAGGTTATGGGCCCAGGACCCCAAGTCGGAAAGGCATTCTAAAACAGAGGTACATAAGAAATAAAAGTGCAGCTGATTAAAGAAGGAGTACTTTTATTAAAATAGAGAAGAATGTACAGTACAGGGAACAGCGCGAACTTTACAAAGCTAAAAGGCTCAGATAATTACACAATGTGGAAATTCACCATGGAGATTCAGCTGAAGCGGGAAAAGTTGTGGAAAGTCACAATTGAGCCAGGAGCAGACCCAAACCCAGTTGAAGAGGATAGAGCCATCGGGACGATAGGCTTGGCCGTGGAACAACACGTCTTTTTCATTATCAGCAGGAAAGTGGCAGCCAAAGACATATGGAATGCTCTGCAAATGGCGTATGAGGACAAAGGTCTGATGAAAAGAATAAACTTGAGGCATATGCTGTATGGGACAAAGTTAAGTATCTGTAAAGACATGAATGATGATTTTGATAAACTACTGTCAATAGCTCAGCAGTTGGCATTTGTAGGAGCACAGGTGGACAACGAGGAAGTGGCGGTGACAATGTTACAAAATCTGACACCAGAGCTTTGGAGTCTAACGATACCAAGCTGACAACAGAAATTGTTGCCAAGCTGCTGCAGTTCCAAGAACATATTCCTGTTGAGACACATGCTGAGGGTTCTGCCTTATTCATGAAAGGTACTAAATCCAGATAGTTCAAGTTCAAGTGCTTTATATGTCACAATGTGGGGCACAAGGCCTCAGATTGCAGACTGAGAAATTGCAATAGTACGCAGAAGAAGCATGACAAACCAAATGAGTCAACATTGAATGTAGCAGATAGTCACAAGAAGGATTGGACTCGGGGGCCACTAGGCTTTTCAGTGGTAATCAGGAATGGTTCAATTCACTAACAATATGTGAACCCATTACATTAAAAGGGATTGGAGACAAAGTCCTTACTGCTTCAAAATTTGGGACAATCACAGTGCGTCTAAGAATTAAGGGAGAAACAGTTATTACAGCCATCCAAGACATCTTGTTCATGCTAGAGTTGGGAAGCAATCTCATTGCTATAAGCGTCCTGGAGAAAAAGGGTTACAGAGTCCAGTTTTCATAGGACAAATCAAAAAGAAACAGAGAAGAATTGGACTTGAAGTGGCGCACTTAAACAATTGATACATAAATTATAACTTTTATTAGAGTATATTTGTTAAAAAGACCTGTAGCTGTGAAATATTAAAACCAAAAACATATAAATTGACAAAACAAAGTGTGATATGTGTGAATAAAAACACACACTGTGCTAACTGTGTAGTGCTACACATATATAATATATTATAGGTGCTATGACCCTTGAATCAAATTATATGTGTTGGTAGGCTGAGTGCTCAATGGCGCTTTGAAGTCACTGATCAGTTGCACTAGATAGGCTTACTGAGGGTACTATAAAGTGCAATATTCCAATAGAAAGCTCCCCTTCAGTTTGGGCGCTGTGACCCCTCACTTATGTGCAATCATATGCTTGTACAGCTATGAGTCAGTGTTTATCCTCACTAGTGATCTCAATGTAATTAGCTGTTCTCAATCAATTTACAGCAGGTAATATCTGAAGTCAGTATCACTTTAAGTGAATAATCTGTTTGGGTGCTATGACCCCTCACTTATATGCATTCATATGCTTATACAGCTATGAATCCGTGTTTCTCCCCACTAGTGATCTCAATGTAATTGGCTGTTCATTAATCAATTTACAGCATAATGGTCCACCAGATTGCTAGGTTCTTAATGGGTTGTATGATATGATCACCCAGCAACGCTGGCCAAGGGTTAAGAGGGTGTGAGTGTAAAAAAAGACAAAATATGTGAGTTTATGAGTACTGTACAGAGAGAATGTAATTATATAGGGAAGCATTGGAGGTTATATGAGTGGGTCTGGAATTTGATAGACTTGTTTGAAGAGGTGAGTTTTCAGGGAACATTTAAAGGTTTGCAAACTAGAGGTGAGTCTTATTGTGCATGGAAGGGCATTCCACAGAGTTGTTGAAGCCCGGATAAAGTCCTGTAATTTTGAGTGTGAACAATTAATACGTGTGGATGAGAGACGTAGATCTTGTGCAGAGCAGAGAGGTCAGGTAGGGAGATATTTTGAGATGAGTGAAGAGATGTACGTTGGTGTAGTATGGTTAATAGCCTTGTATGTGAGTAAAAGTATTTTATATTTAATACAGTAGAATACCGGTAACCAATGGAGGGACTGACAAAGCGGATCTGCAGACAATGAATGTCTAGCAAGGAAGATTAGCATCGCAGCTGCATTCAAAATGGATTGTGTAGTGAGAGCCTATGTTTGAGAAGACCAGTCAGGAGACTATTACAATAATCAATGCGGGAGATAATGAGAGCATGGATTAGAGTTTTGCTGTATCTTGTGTAAGATATGGTCGTATTTTAGATATGTTTCTTAGATGTATGTAACATGATTTTGAAACAGATTGAACATGGGGAACAAATGATGGTTCAAAGTCAAGAATGACACATGAGCAGCGTGCTTTTGGTGTAGAGATGATTGCCGAGTTATCAACAGTGATATATATAGAGACAGGGTACATGGAAAATCAAACGCCAAATGTCTAGAGATTGGAAAGATATAACGTAAACAGTATGATGGTAATAACACAGGGAGCAGCATTGGTGGGGGCAGAGCTGGCCCTAGGCATAGGCAAACTAGGCAATTTGCCTAGAGCATTTGGAATGCCTAGGGGCACAAGCAGCTTCTGCTGATTAAAATTATATGCAGCATGCCTATATTCTGTGTGTGACTGCAGCTGTATTTGCATACGAAATGCTAGGCTATAGTGTATTCCTTTAAATCACTGTAACGTAGCATTTTGCATGCAGATACAGCCACAGTCACACACAGAATCTAGGCATGCTGCATATAATTTTAATCAGCAAAAGCTGCTTGTGTGTCTTAGTCACATAGCAATGCAAATAAGATGTTAGAGCTGGCTGGGAGCTGCCAGCTGACTCGCGCCAGGCATCTCCTGCTGCATGGCGTATTGAGGCAAGATGTATGAGGACACATCTGTATCAAAGCAGAGGTCACAGTTTTAGCAGCCATGTGAGTGCTGTGTGTGGGTGGGTTGGTTGTGCAATAGTGTTCGGAATATGTGTAAGGGGCACTATGTGTGTCATTATGTGTATAAGGGAATTAATAATGTACAGCATACGTGTAAGGGACATTATATGTATAAGGGCATTAATAAAGGTTCGAATAATGTGTAAGGCACATTTTGTTTATAAGGACATTAATAATGTGTGTCATGTGTAAGGGGCATTACTGTGTGGTATTATGTGTATAAAGGCATTACTAATGTGTGGCATTATGTGTATAAGGTGCTCTGCTGTGTGGCGTAATGTATAGAAAAGGCACTACTGTGTGGTCTAATGTAAATAAAGAGCAATATGGTGTGGTGTAATGTGAATAAGGGGCAATTCAGTGTGATGTAATGTGAATAAGGGGCTCTACTGTGAGGAGTAATGTATATAAGTTAAAGTGGTACTACTGTTTGATGTAATGTGAATTAGGGACACTATTGCATGCTATAATGTGAATAACGTTGCACTACTAGGTGGTGTAATTTGAACTGGGGGTACTATTTTGTGGCCATGCTCCTTTCCAGCAAGAACATGCCCCTTTTTGGGCTGCATACCAAATGTCTGCACTGTTCCTATTTCAAATATAGGGGTAGGAGCATCAAAATGAGAACTGCTATGGGTGAGGGGTGATGGTGCCTGGAAAGAGGCGGAACTAGCGACGGTGCTAGGGGACACCAGCCGAAATCTTGCCTAGGGCATCATATTGGTTAGGGCCGGCTCTGGGTGGGGGATAAAGTTGGTACAACCTCTAGAGAGAGGGTGCCCAGGAAGCAGGCAGCGGAGGGAGAAAACATACAATAATAATATTAAGAACAACAATGACAACATAGTGACTTATCAAAATATGACTCATCACAGTAATTCAAAATAGAAAAGTAACAAAAATATGTAGAAAAGAGTGACCTATTCCGAGAGCTATAGGGCATTGGGAGGGTACAAGTTCAACAGAAGGACCCAGGTCCCAATAAGGAGTAAAGTATACAAGGCAAGGAGTGACAGTGGGCAAAACAGGTCACAGCAGAAGGTTTAGGACTTGGATCAACATTAGAGATGAGCGGGTTCGGTTTCTCTGAATCCGAACCCGCCCGAACTTCATGGTTTTTTTCACGGGTCCGAGCAGACTCGGATCCTCCCGCCTTGCTCGGTTAACCCGAGCGCGCCCGAACGTCATCATGACGCTGTCGGATTCTCGCGAGACTCGGATTCTATATAAGGAGCCGCGCGTCGCCGCCATTTTCACACGTGCATTGAGATTGATAGGGAGAGGACGTGGCTGGCGTCCTCTCCATTTAGATTAGAAGAGAGAGAGAGAGAGATTGACCTGATTTACTGGAGCTTAGGAGTACTGTAGAAGTGTAGAGAGTGCAGAGTTTACTAGTGACTGACCACAGTGACCACCAGACAGTGCAGTTTTATTTAATATATCCGTTCTCTGCCTGAAAAAAACGATACACACAGTGACTCAGTCACATACCATATCTGTGTGCACTGCTCAGCCCAGTGTGCTGCATCATCTATGTATATATATCTGACTGTGCTCAGCTCACACAGCTTATAATTGTGGGGGAGACTGGGGAGCACTGCAGTGCCAGTTATAGGTTATAGCAGGAGCCAGGAGTACATATTATATTAAAATTAAACAGTGCACACTTTTGCTGCAGGAGTGCCACTGCCAGTGTGACTGACCAGTGACCTGACCACACTGACCACCAGTATAGTTAGTAGTATACTATATTGTGATTGCCTGAAAAAGTTAAACACTCGTCGTGTGACTTCACTTGTGTGGTGTTTTTTTTTTTATTCTATAAAAAACTCATTCTGCTGACAGACAGTGTCCAGCAGGTCCGTCATTATATAATATATACCTGTCCGGCTGCAGTAGTGATATATATATATTTTTTATATCATTATTTATCATCCAGTCGCAGCAGACACAGTACGGTAGTTCACGGCTGTAGCTACCTCTGTGTCGGCACTCGGCAGTCCATCCATAATTGTATACCACCTACCCGTGGTTTTTTTTTCTTTCTTCTTTATACATACATACTACTACATCTCTTTATCAACCAGTCTATATTAGCAGCAGACACAGTACAGTACGGTAGTCCACGGCTGTAGCTACCTCTGTGTCGGCACTCGGCAGTCAGTCCATAATTGTATACCACCTACCCGTGGTTTTTTTTTCTTTCTTCTTTATACATACATACTACTACATCTCTTTATCAACCAGTCTATATTAGCAGCAGACACAGTACAGTACGGTAGTTCACGGCTGTAGCTACCTCTGTGTCGGCACTCGGCAGTCCGTCCATAATTGTATACCACCTACCCGAGGTTTTTTTTTCTTTCTTCTTTATACATACATACTACTACATCTCTTTATCAACCAGTCTATATTAGCAGCAGACACAGTACAGTACGGTAGTTCACGGCTGTAGCTACCTCTGTGTCGGCACTCGGCAGTCCGTCCATAATTGTATACCACCTACCCGAGGTTTTTTTTTTTTCTTTCTTCTTTATACATACATACTACTACATCTCTTTATCAACCAGTCTATATTAGCAGCAGACACAGTACAGTACGGTAGTTCACGGCTGTAGCTACCTCTGTGTCGGCACTCGGCAGTCCGTCCATAATTGTATACCACCTACCCGAGGTTTTTTTTTCTTTCTTCTTTATACATACATACTACTACATCTCTTTATCAACCAGTCTATATTAGCAGCAGACACAGTACAGTACGGTAGTCCACGGCTGTAGCTACCTCTGTGTCGGCACTCGGCAGTCCGTCCATAATTGTATACCACCTACCCGTGGTTTTTTTTTCTTTCTTCTTTATTCTTATACATACTACTACATCTCTTTATCAACCAGTCTATATTAGCAGCAGACACAGTACAGTACGGTAGTCCACGGCTGTAGCTACCTCTGTGTCGGCACTCGGCAGTCCGTCCATAATTGTATACCACCTACCCGTGGTTTTTTTTTCTTTCTTCTTTATACTTATACATACTACTACATCTCTTTATCAACCAGTCTATATTAGCAGCAGACACAGTACAGTACGGTAGTCCACGGCTGTAGCTACCTCTGTGTCGGCACTCGGCAGTCCGTCCATAATTGTATACCACCTACCCGTGGTTTTTTTTTCTTTCTTCTTTATACTTATACATACTACTACATCTCTTTATCAACCAGTCTATATTAGCAGCAGACACAGTACAGTACGGTAGTCCACGGCTGTAGCTACCTCTGTGTCGGCACTCGGCAGTCCGTCCATAATTGTATACCACCTACCCGTGGTTTTTTTTTCTTTCTTCTTTATACTTATACATACTACTACATCTCTTTATCAACCAGTCTATATTAGCAGCAGACACAGTACAGTACGGTAGTCCACGGCTGTAGCTACCTCTGTGTCGGCACTCGGCAGTCCGTCCATAATTGTATACCACCTACCCGTGGTTTTTTTTTCTTTCTTCTTTATACTTATACATACTACTACATCTCTTTATCAACCAGTCTATATTAGCAGCAGACACAGTACAGTACGGTAGTCCACGGCTGTAGCTACCTCTGTGTCGGCACTCGGCAGTCCGTCCATAATTGTATACCACCTACCCGTGGTTTTTTTTTCTTTCTTCTTTATACTTATACATACTACTACATCTCTTTATCAACCAGTCTATATTAGCAGCAGACACAGTACAGTACGGTAGTCCACGGCTGTAGCTACCTCTGTGTCGGCACTCGGCAGTCCGTCCATAATTGTATACCACCTACCCGTGGTTTTTTTTTCTTTCTTCTTTATACTTATACATACTACTACATCTCTTTATCAACCAGTCTATATTAGCAGCAGACACAGTACAGTACGGTAGTCCACGGCTGTAGCTACCTCTGTGTCGGCACTCGGCAGTCCGTCCATAATTGTATACCACCTACCCGTGGTTTTTTTTTCTTTCTTCTTTATACTTATACATACTACTACATCTCTTTATCAACCAGTCTATATTAGCAGCAGACACAGTACAGTACGGTAGTTCACGGCTGTAGCTACCTCTGTGTCGGCACTCGGCAGTCCGTCCATAATTGTATACTAGTATCCATCCATCTCCATTGTTTACCTGAGGTGCCTTTTAGTTGTGCCTATTAAAATATGGAGAACAAAAATGTTGAGGTTCCAAAATTAGGGAAAGATCAAGATCCACTTCCACCTCGTGCTGAAGCTGCTGCCACTAGTCATGGCCGAGACGATGAAATGCCAGCAACGTCGTCTGCCAAGGCCGATGCCCAATGTCATAGTACAGAGCATGTCAAATCCAAAACACCAAATATCAGTAAAAAAAGCACTCCAAAACCTAAAATAAAATTGTCGGAGGAGAAGCGTAAACTTGCCAATATGCCATTTACCACACGGAGTGGCAAGGAACGGCTGAGGCCCTGGCCTATGTTCATGGCTAGTGGTTCAGCTTCACATGAGGATGGAGGCACTCAGCCTCTCGCTAGAAAAATGAAAAGACTCAAGCTGGCAAAAGCAGTAGCACCGCAAAGAACTGTGCGTTCTTCAAAATCCCAAATCCACAAGGAGAGTCCAATTGTGTCGGTTGCGATGCCTGACCTTCCCAACACTGGACGTGAAGAGCATGCGCCTTCCACCATTTGCACGCCCCCTGCAAGTGCTGGAAGGAGCACCCGCAGTCCAGTTCCTGATAGTCAGATTGAAGATGTCAGTGTTGAAGTACACCAGGATGAGGAGGATATGGGTGTTGCTGGCGCTGGGGAGGAAATTGACCAGGAGGATTCTGATGGTGAGGTGGTTTGTTTAAGTCAGGCACCCGGGGAGACACCTGTTGTCTGTGGGAGGAATATGGCCGTTGACATGCCTGGTGAAAATACCAAAAAAATCAGCTCTTCGGTGTGGAGGTATTTCAACAGAAATGCGGACAACAGGTGTCAAGCCGTGTGTTCCCTTTGTCAAGCTGTAATAAGTAGGGGTAAGGACGTTAACCACCTCGGAACATCCTCCCTTATACGTCACCTGCAGCGCATTCATAATAAGTCAGTGACAAGTTCAAAAACTTTGGGTGACAGCGGAAGCAGTCCACTGACCAGTAAATCCCTTCCTCTTGTAACCAAGCTCACGCAAACCACCCCACCAACTCCCTCAGTGTCAATTTCCTCCTTCCCCAGGAATGCCAATAGTCCTGCAGGCCATGTCACTGGCAATTCTGACGAGTCCTCTCCTGCCTGGGATTCCTCCGATGCATCCTTGCGTGTAACGCCTACTGCTGCTGGCGCTGCTGTTGTTGCTGCTGGGAGTCGATGGTCATCCCAGAGGGGAAGTCGTAAGACCACTTTTACTACTTCCACCAAGCAATTGACTGTCCAACAGTCCTTTGCGAGGAAGATGAAATATCACAGCAGTCATCCTACTGCAAAGCGGATAACTGAGGCCTTGGCATCCTGGGCGGTGAGAAACGTGGTTCCGGTATCCATCATTACTGCAGAGCCAACTAGAGACTTGTTGGAGGTACTGTGTCCCCGGTACCAAATACCATCTAGGTTCCATTTCTCTAGGCAGGCGATACCGAAAATTTACACAGACCTCAGAAAAAGAGTCACCAGTGTCCTAAAAAATGCAGCTGTACCCAATGTCCACTTAACCACGGACATGTGGACAAGTGGAGCAGGGCAGGGTCAGGACTATATGACTGTGACAGCCCACTGGGTAGATGTATGGACTCCCGCCGCAAGAACAGCAGCGGCGGCACCAGTAGCAGCATCTCGCAAACGCCAACTCTTTCCTAGGCAGGCTACGCTTTGTATCACCGCCTTCCAGAATACGCACACAGCTGAAAACCTCTTACGGCAACTGAGGAAGATCATCGCGAAATGGCTTACCCCAATTGGACTCTCCTGTGGATTTGTGGCATCGGACAACGCCAGCAATATTGTGTGTGCATTAAATATGGGCAAATTCCAGCACGTCCCATGTTTTGCACATACCTTGAATTTGGTGGTGCAGAATTATTTAAAAAACGACAGGGGCGTGCAAGAGATGCTGTCGGTGGCCAGAAGAATTGCGGGACACTTTCGGCGTACAGGCACCACGTACAGAAGACTGGAGCACCACCAAAAACTACTGAACCTGCCCTGCCATCATCTGAAGCAAGAAGTGGTAACGAGGTGGAATTCAACCCTCTATATGCTTCAGAGGTTGGAGGAGCAGCAAAAGGCCATTCAAGCCTATACAATTGAGCACGATATAGGAGGTGGAATGCACCTGTCTCAAGCGCAGTGGAGAATGATTTCAACGTTGTGCAAGGTTCTGCTGCCCTTTGAACTTGCCACACGTGAAGTCAGTTCAGACACTGCCAGCCTGAGTCAGGTCATTCCCCTCATCAGGCTTTTGCAGAAGAAGCTGGAGACATTGAAGGAGGAGCTAACACGGAGCGATTCCGCTAGGCATGTGGGACTTGTGGATGGAGCCCTTAATTCGCTTAACAAGGATTCACGGGTGGTCAATCTGTTGAAATCAGAGCACTACATTTTGGCCACCATGCTCGATCCTAGATTTAAAGCCTACCTTGGATCTCTCTTTCCGGCAGACACAAGTCTGCTGGGGTTGAAAGACCTGCTGGTGAGAAAATTGTCAAGTCAAGCGGAACGCGACCTGTCAACATCTCCTCCTTCACATTCTCCCGCAACTGGGGGTGCGAGGAAAAGGCTCAGAATTCCGAGCCCACCCGCTGGCGGTGATGCAGGGCAGTCTGGAGCGACTGCTGATGCTGACATCTGGTCCGGACTGAAGGACCTGACAACGATTACGGACATGTCGTCTACTGTCACTGCATATGATTCTCTCACCATTGAAAGAATGGTGGAGGATTATATGAGTGACCGCATCCAAGTAGGCACGTCACACAGTCCATACTTATACTGGCAGGAAAAAGAGGCAATTTGGAGGCCATTGCACAAACTGGCTTTATTCTACCTAAGTTGCCCTCCCACAAGTGTGTACTCCGAAAGAGTGTTTAGTGCCGCCGCTCACCTTGTCAGCAATCGGCGTACGAGGTTACATCCAGAAAATGTGGAGAAGATGATGTTCATTAAAATGAATTATAATCAATTCCTCCGCGGAGACATTGACCAGCAGCAATTGCCTCCACAAAGTACACAGGGAGCTGAGATGGTGGATTCCAGTGGGGACGAATTGATAATCTGTGAGGAGGGGGATGTACACGGTGATATATCGGAGGATGATGATGAGGTGGACATCTTGCCTCTGTAGAGCCAGTTTGTGCAAGGAGAGATTAATTGCTTCTTTTTTGGGGGGGGTCCAAACCAACCCGTCATATCAGTCACAGTCGTGTGGCAGACCCTGTCACTGAAATGATGGGTTGGTTAAAGTGTGCATGTCCTGTTTTGTTTATACAACATAAGGGTGGGTGGGTGGGAGGGCCCAAGGACAATTCCATCTTGCACCTCTTTTTTCTTTTATTTTTCTTTGCGTCATGTGCTGTTTGGGGAGGGTTTTTTGGAAGGGACATCCTGCGTGACACTGCAGTGCCACTCCTAAATGGGCCCGGTGTTTGTGTCGGCCACTAGGGTCGCTTATCTTACTCACACAGTCAGCTACCTCATTGCGCCTCTTTTTTTCTTTGCGTCATGTGCTGTTTGGGGAGGTTTTTTTTGGAAGGGACATCCTGCGTGACACTGCAGTGCCACTCCTAAATGGGCCCGGTGTTTGTGTCGGCCACTAGGGTCGCTTATCTTACTCACACAGTCAGCTACCTCATTGCGCCTCTTTTTTTCTTTGCGTCATGTGCTGTTTGGGGAGGGTTTTTTGGAAGGGACATCCTGCGTGACACTGCAGTGCCACTCCTAAATGGGCCCGGTGTTTGTGTCGGCCACTAGGGTCGCTAATCTTACTCACACAGCTACCTCATTGCGCCTCTTTTTTTCTTTGCGTCATGTGCTGTTTGGGGAGGGTTTTTTGGAAGGGACATCCTGCGTGACACTGCAGTGCCACTCCTAGATGGGCCCGGTGTTTGTGTCGGCCACTAGGGTCGCTAATCTTACTCACACAGCTACCTCATTGCGCCTCTTTTTTTCTTTGCGTCATGTGCTGTTTGGGGAGGGTTTTTTGGAAGGGACATCCTGCGTGACACTGCAGTGCCACTCCTAGATGGGCCAGGTGTTTGTGTCGGCCACTAGGGTCGCTTAGCTTAGTCATCCAGCGACCTCGGTGCAAATTTTAGGACTAAAAATAATATTGTGAGGTGTGAGGTATTCAGAATAGACTGAAAATGAGTGGAAATTATGGTTTTTGAGGTTAATAATAATATGGGATCAAAATGACCCCCAAATTCTATGATTTAAGCTGTTTTTTAGGGTTTTTTGAAAAAAACACCCGAATCCAAAACACACCCGAATCCGACAAAAAAAATTCGGTGAGGTTTTGCCAAAACGCGGTCGAACCCAAAACACGGCCGCGGAACCGAACCCAAAACCAAAACACAAAACCCGAAAAATTTCAGGCGCTCATCACTAATCAACATGCCAGTATTTCCCCGGTCCCATAGGAGGGCCTCTCATAGTGGGAGGTGGGAGGCATGGCAGATGCAGCTGTGTGAGTAGGTGGATGGCCGCATAGGGGTTCCAGTGTGTGTATACTTTAAGAGATCATACCCTCCAACAATTTACACATAAAAATCGGTACAAATTCGAAAAGGGGGCGTGGCCATGGGTAAAGTGCAGTGGCCACCCCCCTTTTCCTATACTTTCAATAGAAGTTTGGAGAGCCACAAATCGGTACAGACCATAATAAAAAGGTACTGTACCTGCCAAAAAGGTACTGTTGGAGGGTATGTGTATATATATAATATGTGGTGGTGATGGTGGAGGTGTGTTTGTGTACTTTATGTGTGTGTATATATGGTGGTGGAGAGGTGTGTGTGTAATGTGTGTACTATGTGTGTATATGTGGTGGTGGGGGTGTTGTATGTAGTGTGTACTGTGTGTGTGCGTATATGTGGTGGTTGGGGTGTGTGTGTTCTTTATGTATGTGTAGTGTGTGTGTGTGCGTGCGTGCGTTGCGTGCGTGTGTGTGTGTGTGTGTGTGTGTGGTGAATGGTGATGGGGGTCTGTGTGTATATGCTATGTTTGGGAGGGTTGCGCTAACACCTATTTGTTATATGAGTAGCAGCTGAGGAGGGAAGGGGTTCCACTAGCCCTTAGAAATTGGATGCTTAGCGTATATAACTCCCAGCGCTCACTCCTAAACAAATAATATCACATATGCGGTTTACTTTTAAATTCTGATATAATCCAATTTATTAGGATTAGATGTGTGCGTCGGACACTTTTCGGATTTTGTGTTTTGGTTTTGGATCTGGATCCCCGCTCCTGTTTTGGATCTGGATTGGTTTTGCCAAAATCACCCTTTCGGGTTTTGATTTTGGATCTGGATGATTTTTGAAAAATAAATAAAAACAGCTAAAATCACAGAATTTAGGGGTCATTTTGATCCTACGGTATTATTAACCTCAATAACATTCATTTCCACACATTTTCAGTCTATTCTGAACACTTCACACCTCACAATACTGTTTTAGGCCAAAAGGTTGCACTGAGGTCGCTGGATGACTAAGCTAAGCGACACAAGTGGGCAACACAAACACCTGGCCCTTCTAGGAGTGGCACTGCAGTGTCAGACAGGATGGCAGTTTTAAAAACTAGGCCCCAAAGAGCACATAATGCAAAGAAAAAAGAGGTGCAAGATGGAATTGTCTTGGGCCCTCCCACCCACCTTTATGTTGTTTAAACAGGACATGCACAGTTTAATAAACCCATCATTTCAGCGACAGGTGGTCCCCCTGGAAAAAGCTTGCCAAGTTCTCCGAATCATAGCTAGCTACAAACATGCCACCTCCTTCTTTGATTACTTTTCACATTATAAGAAGAGGCAAGAGGTAGAGGACAGTGTCAAGAAGGTGATTAAAAATTAGAGAGGCACACGCAATCAGGAACAACACACAGGCTTTCACCTCCACTCCTATATTGGTGTGGAACAGAAAGGACTTCAACCTGGAATATTGTGTACAGTTCTGGGCGCCGCACTATAAAAAAGATAAACAGAAAAAACCCTTGCGCTATTTAGACTCAATTTTGAATGAACTCAAGAAGATTATAATTACAAGAAAAGATATCTTGGAACTAGAAAGGGTTCAGAGGCGAGCCACCAAACTGGTTAAGGGGTTAGAGGCACTGAATTATGAGGAAAGACTTACAAGGTTAGATATGTTTACACTGGAAAAGAGGTGGCTGAGAGGGGACATTATTAATATTTATAAATACATTAAGGGACAATACAAGGATTTATAAGACGATCTGTTTATCAAAAAAACACTACACAGGACACAAGGACACCCCCTGAGGTTAGAAGAAAAAAAATGTAATCCACAACAGAGGAAATGGTTCTTCACAGTAAGACCAGTAAGGATTTGGAATTCTCTACCAGAGGAGGTAGTAATGGTGAACTCACTAAATAAATTTAAAAATGGAGTAGATAAATTCCTAACTGATAGAAATATCCAAGGTTACAGCATCTAAATGAAATATAATTTAATAATACAGGCTGAACTCGATGGACTTTTTGTCTTTTTTCAACCTCACCAACTATGTAACTATGTAACCAAGCAAATATATAATTATTAATTACAACATTACTGGACAAATTGAAAGAGTAGGGGCCAAAGCCTCCAAATTTGCACCCCCTTCTCCATGTTCAGGGATTAAGAAAATCTCGTGGGTTTCTTTTTTCCAATTTTCTATTGCATTTTTATTTATCGTATATACTCGAGTATAAGTCGACCTGAATATAAGCCGAGGCACCTAATTTTACCACAAAAACCTGGGAAAACTTTTTGACTCGAGTATAAGCCTAGGGTGGGAAATGCAGCTCTAGCCGTACACAGCCCTCAGTGCCAGATATGCCATCATACTGCCAGATATGCCCCCACAGTGCCAGATATGCCCTCATACTGTCAGATATGCCCCACAATGCCTGATGTGCCAGATATGCCCTCATGTTGCCAGATATGCCCCACAGTGCCAGATATGCCCTCATACTGCCAGATATGCCCCACAGTGCCAGATATGCCTTCATACTGCCAGATATGCCCCCACAGTGCCTGATATGCCCTCATACTGCCAGATATGCCCCACAGTGCCAAATATGCCCTCATACTGCCAGATATGCCCCCACAGTGCCAGATATGCCCTCATACTGCCAGATATGCCCCACAGTGCCTGATGTGCCAGATATGCCCTCATGCTGCCAGATATGCCCCACAGTGCCAGATATGCCCTCATACTGCCAGATATGCCCCCACAGTGCCTGATATGCCCTCATACTGCCAGATATGCCCCACAGTGCCAGATATGCCCTCATACTGCCAGATATGCCCCCACAGTGCCAGATATGCCCTCATACTGCCAGATATGCCCCACAGTGCCTGATGTGCCAGATATGCCCTCATGCTGCCAGATATGCCCCACAGTGCCAGATGTGCCAGATATGCCCTCATGCTGCCAGATATGCCCCACAGTGCCAGATGTGCCAGATATGCCCCCACAGTGCCAGATATGCCCCCTCAGTGCCAGATATGCCCCCTCATAGTGCCAGATATGCCCCCTCATAGTGCCAGATAAGTCCCCTCAGTGCCACATATGTCGTCGTCCCCAAGTGCCAAATATGCTCCCCCAGTGCCTGTTACTTACCGTCCGTCGCTCCTGGGCTGTCTTCTGAAGGAGGGACCCAGAGTGCACAGCGCACGCCTCTCCTGTGTCCCTCCTGCATCTTCGGCGGCCGCGGCGGGTCTATTAAAGGAAGTGCCGGTTCGTGAACCAATCAGAGCTCACGAACAGGTACTTCCTTTAATAGACCCGCCGCTGCCGCTGGAGATGCAGGAGGGACACAGGAGAGGCGCGTGCTGTGCGCTCCGTATCCCTCCTTCACACTGCTCTCCCTGTCACACTGCTCACCCTGCACTGACTCGAGTATAAGGCGAGGAGGCTTTTTCAGCAAAAAAAAAAATTCTGCAAAAGTCAGCTTATACTCGAGTATATACGGTACATATTTTGTGGTGGATGCCTTATTTTTGTTTTTTTGCAGCTCCCAGTTACACGCATGTGAGCATACCTGTGTTTCCCAGTTACATGTATGTGCGCATACCTGTGTGTCTTGTTTCTTTTATTCAAATTTTATTTTTAAATAAAGCAGCCCCTTAGATGTTTTAGCAGCCCCTCCTGAGCCCCCACAGCAGCCCCGGATGGGACAAGTTGAGTTTGTGTGGGTTCAGTAAAGTACTAAGCATGACTGTGCAATGAATGTTTTTGTTATTGAACCCCTGCCCTAGTGGAGATTACCACTCTACAGTCGAAACTAATTTCATACTATAAGTATGACTGTGCTAACCTCTGTGCCCACAGCATGCCTCAGCTTGGCAAACCAGACATCTTCCTGGCTGTAAGCCACAATGAGACTCCATACTGGGCCTTATTCAGTAACTGTTTGTGCCTCACAGGAGCTCCTGGTCAGTGACGTGCTGTGGGGTGAGGCAGAGCCTTTCCTGTAATACTAACGTTTGTGCCAGAGTTTTGGCTGTATAAAGTATATAAAAAAAATACAAAGAATATGTTTGAAATATGTTATTTGCATTAATCTAATAATTTTTATAGCCAAAACTATGGAGTAAAAAGTCGATGGCAGGTGAGGCAGTGCCTCACCTGCCTAACTTTTACGCTCATCTCTGATTAAAACTAACCAAATTTCCAGGAGTTTATACTACTGCACCTCTGTATAAGCCCAGATGTACTCTTTAGCTCATATATTGCTTGTAAATCTGGCTCTGGTGCTAGCCAGTGGCTCCTGAGCCTTTTAGTTCACTGCACGTCCCTGCTCCTGGCCCATCTAGTGCTGCAGTGCAATGGAAAGCTGATGCAATGCAAGATCACTGAAACTCTTCTAACACCGCGAGATCTTGCGATAACCCTATGCAGCCCTTAGGAAAAGAAGATCCCTGTACAACAAATGCGCATCTCCTAAATAAATAATCCCAAAATGTGGAACATCAATAATAAATCAAAAATAAGGTTGACTAATTGGAGCCATTCATTTGAGTGAGTCCCTAACATAAAATAATTGAGAAGAACCTCTCTAATGCAGAAAATATCACTTTTACCTCTCCAGCAGTTGCGCTGGATTATGATTCAGTCTCTTCTGAGTCACACTGTAATAAATATGGTCTGTCCCCAATTTATTTAAAAACACTTCGCCAAAATAGCAATTTCCATTTCCATTTCCACCTTTGCAGCTATGTTTTCACAAATCAGTTTGTGATGTTGAAGCTTGTTTCATATCTGCTCTAGGCTTTCATTTAAACCTAGGATCAAGTACAGCAGCACCCCTGGAATTATACGGCAGCACCCCTGGACTTACACAGCATAGGCGGCACCCCTGGATAATTACACAGCACAGTAGACAGGCAACAGCACCCCTGGACTTAAACTGCAGTGGGGCAGCAGCCCTGGCAGTAACCCATATAGGGCAGCACCCCTGGAATGATGTGGCACATGATGCAAAGAAAAAATGAGGTGCACCAAGGTCGCTGGATGGCTAAGCTAAGCGACACAAGTGGCCGACACAAACACCTGGCCCATCTAGGAGTGGCACTGCAGTGTCACGCAGGATGGCACTTCAAAAAAATAGTCCCCAAACAGCACATGATGCAAAGAAAAATGAAAGAAAAAAGAGGTGCAAGATGGAATTGTCCTTGGGCCCTCCCACCCACCCTTATGTTGTATAAACAGGACATGCACACTTTAACAGACCAATCATTTCAGCAACAGGGTCTGCCACACGACTGTGAAATGTTTGGTTTGTTTGGGCCCCCACCAAAAAAAAGCAATTAATCTCTCCTTGCACAAACTGGCTCTACAGTGGCAAGATGTAGTCCTCATCCTCAGATCCCCCTTCAGTGTTTACATCCTCATCCTCACTGATAAATAATATTCAAACAAAACTACATCATTAACGTGTCAGTGGACTGCTTACGCTATTACCCAAAGTTTCTGAACTTGACAATGACTTATGATGAATGCGCTGCAGGATGTTCCTAGGTGGTTAACATCCTTACCCCTACTTATTATGGATTGACAAAGGCAACAGATGGCTTGACACCTGTTGTCTGGATTTGTAGAGGAATAATTCCACATCGAAGTGGTGGCGTTTTTGTTATTTTGCCCAGGCATGATAATCGGCTTTTTCATCCCATGGCAACTGTCTCCACTCATGCCTTATTCAAACAAACCACATCACCATCAGAATCCTCATTGTCAACTTCCTCCGTAGCGCCAGCTACACCCATATCCTCCTCATCCTGGTGTACTTCTACAGTGACATCCTCAATCTCAATACCTGCAACTGGACTGGCGGTGCTTCTCCCAGCACCTGCAGAGGGCGTGGAAATGGTGGTAAGAGCCTCCTCTTCCCATACAGTGTTGTGAAGGTCAGGCCTAGACATTGCAACCGCAGACAGTGCCATCACCCCTGTATTTTCACAACACCCCTGTAATTTTACAGCATACAAGACAAGGCCAGTGTACATTTATTTTCACTGCACCCCTGTATTTTTAAAGCATACAGGACCAGTGTACTTTTATTTTAACAACAGCACTGCTGTATTTTTACAGTGTACAGGACCAGTGTACTTTTATTTTAACAGCAGCACCCCTGTAGTTTTATAGCATACAGGGCCAGTGTACATTTATTTTACTGCACCCCAGAATTTTTATAGCATGCAAGCCAGAGCCAGCGTACATTTATTTTAATGCACCCCCAGAGTTTTTACAGCATACAAGACAGGGCCAGTGTACATTTATTTTACTGCACCCCAGAATTTTTACAGCATACAAGACAGGACCAGAGTACATTTATTTTACTGTACCCCAGAGTTTTTACAGCATACAAGACAGTGCCAGAGTACATTTATTTTCACTGATTCCCATATTTTTTTTACAGCATACAAGTCAGGGCCAGTGTACATTTATTTTCACTGCACTGCAGATTTTTTACAGCCAGCATCCCTGTATTTTCACAGCATACAGGAGGACAGTGACCCTGCCCCTGTACAACACAGTGACAGCAACACCCATGTACAGCTGCAGCACCCCTAACAGCACATGAAACACCAGTGACAGCCAGGACAGCACCCCTAACATCACAGTGACATGACAACACCCCTAACAGCACTTCTAACAGCACCCCTAAAGAGCAGTCACTGGCCCCACCTGATGCCTCCACCCACATTGTGAGACAGAGGTCTGTCTCCATCACTCTCCAACTCCAGAGTAAAAATGTCGGCAATGCGGGGCTGTTTATATGGAATCCAAAACCCGTGAGAATCCGACAGCAGGATGATGACGTTTTGCCTCGTTCTGGTTTCCGAGTCTGGCAGGAAGTCCCAAGCCGGACTCTGATCTAGGCTCAGAGTGTGACATTCGGGGAGGGGGGGGGGGGGGGGTGGTTGTTCAGTGCTCTTAGAACCAGACTCTCTCATCTCTAATTAGGATACAAAGCACAAAAACATGATATTACTTACAGTTTATATGGTTTATATAATGCTGATGGTCCTAATACATAGACAGTACACTGCATGATAACATACAAGAAACATTTAAACACTTAAAATGCGATTTGACTAATGCAGTGGCAAAAAGGAATATTGCTGCTGTCCTGTTTGATTGGAGCAAAATTTCTGTTTTCCCCTATTGTTTCTAAGGAATAAATCCTAAGGAATACATTTTTCCCCTGTTTTTACCTGTTTGTAGAGTTATAAAAGCACTGAAGGGAGAGTAAACCACATAAGGCGTATCTACCTATATTCAGTTTTTTCTCTAATCAAATAGTTCAGCAGAAATATTCCTTCTTGCCACTGTATTATTCAAATGGCATTTTAAGTGTTTAAATGTTTCTTGTTTTTTGTCATGTATTGTACTGTCTATATTAACCGGTATTAGGACCATCAGCATTATATAAACCATATAAACTGTAAATATCAAGTTTTTATGCTTTATATCCTAATAAATTGGATTATACCAGATTTTGAAAGCAAACAGCATCTATGTGTATATGGTGTGGTAGGGGAGTTTGTGTGTATTCTATGTGTGTGTATGTAATGTGTACTGTGTGTGTATATATGTGGTTGTGGAGGTGTGTGTGTACTTTATGTGTGTAGTGTGAACCGTATGTGTACATGTGGTGGGGTGTGTGTTTGTGCATACTTTATGTGTGTGTGTGTGTGTGTGTGTGTGTGTGTGCGTGTGTGTGTGTATATGTGGTGTTGGTGATGTGTGTACTTTATACTTTATGTGTATAGTGTTTACTGTGTGTGTATATGTGGTGGTGGGTGGGTGTACTTTATGTGTGTCTAGTGTGTACCCTGTGTGTGTATATGTGGGTGTGTGTGTGTACTGTGTGTATATGTGGTGGTGTAGGGAGATGAAGGTGTTACACACACTGGGATGTTGAAATTGATCAATGAATGGCTTATGAGTGCTAGGTGGGGGTAGTTAACAAGTGCTGTGTGTGCGTGTGTGTGTGTGTGTGTGTGTGTGTGTGTGTGTGTGTGTAGTAAGGGGTGCTGCTGTGTGTGTGTAGTATTGGGTGCTGCTGTGTGAGTGTAGTAAGGGGTTTCTGCCGTGTGAGTGAAGTAAGGGGTGCTGCTGTTTGTGTAGTAAGGGGTGCTGCTGTGTGTCTAGTAAGGGGTGCTGCAGTGTGTGTGTGTGTGTGTGTGTGTGTGTGTGTGTGTGTGTGTGTGTGTGTGTGTGTAGTAAGGGGTGTTGCAGAGTGAGTGTGGTAAGGGGTTCTGTAGTGTGAGTGTGGTAAGGTGTTCTGCAGTGTGAATGTGGTATCGGGTGCTGATGTGTGTGTAGTAAGGGGTGCTGCCTTGTGTGTGTAATAGGGGGTGCTGCCATTTGAGTGTAGTAAGGGGTGCTGCTGTTTGTGTGTAGTAAGGAGTGCTGCTGTGTGTGTGTACAAATGTGTGCTGTTGTGTGAGTGTAGTAATAGGTTCTGCTGTATGAGTGTAGTAATGGGTTCTGTGGTGTCAGTGTAGAATTGGGTGCTGTGGTGTGAGTGTAGTAATGGGTGCAGCAGTGCTAGTGTGGTAATAGGTGCAGCTGTGTGAGTGTAGTAATAGGTGCAGCTGTGTGAGTGTAGTGATGGGTGTAGTAATGGGTGCTGCTGTGAATGTAGTAATGGGTCATGCCCCTCCACATCACTAGTCACACCCTCGGCGGCCATATATAATGGGTCTTTTGAAAATTTCAAGTCCAGGCCCATGTGGACCTTAATCTGGCACTGACTCTGTGGACTCAGAAATATTGCGGATCCTGAGGTTGTTTCTACTCCCCTTGTTGTCGAGGTCCTCCTGTTTTTTTCAGTGAGCAATACAAAATCACGATTAAGCTGGTTATTGTCCTGTTCAGACATCTGTCGAAAGCTGATAGATTCCTCCTGCTTCCTCTCAGGAGCATCCACACTAGATGCCAGATCAGTGACCTCATCCCAGAGACCTGAAAGTGCTTTGTGGACCTCATCCTGGATCGCCTTATGAGAAAATTCTCATCTCATCTGTAAGTTCCTGGACTGAGAGGATTTAAATTAATGTAAATATAATGTAAAAATTGAGTGCTAATTTTATAAGTGGCACTTGTAAAAAAAATATATATATTTATTTAAAACAACAATATGTTTGTCCTACTCTAGGTGACAGGACACACTTACTTGCCTCTCAGGTGTCTCTCAAGACTGTCCCTGCAATCCAGGTTTGGCTATCATCTGCGCTGTTTGTGTGTTGTGCAGCACAGCATCCCCACAGTCGCTCCTGAGGTCACCCGGTACTGCTGATGCTGTGGTCGTGCAGCATGTCCCTCCTGTCTGGGCGGATGTCACCCTCAGCTCCCCGTGGCCTCTGATGCCACCGCCATTACTGTAGGCCACAAGCATGCTGTTTCCAAACAGACTTTCCCTCCAATATCCAAACATGGGTGCAGCCATGTTTGGTCAGATCACATGAGTCTCTACAGCCAATCCTCTACAGTCTGCTTCCTAGCTGATTGCTCAATCACCACTTCCCAGTGGGTATAAGTTTCCTGTGAAGGCACTTCCTGGTTGTCAGTGCTACGGTTGTCTAACCCAGTGTTGGATGTCTCTGCTGTCTGAGGTTGTTCTCTCTGTTGTGCAGTTCAAAGTTACCAGTTCCTGTGATTCCATCCTCTTAAAGAGACCTGCACCAATATCCATCCAGTGGTGCCGCCTGACTCCATTGATGTTCCAGCATCGGTGACCCATCATCGATTCTGGTTACTTTAGTTGTTATATCATCGATACTTGTAACCTCCTGTGTTCCATCATCGATTCCTGCTACCATCGGTGTGCCATCATCGATTCCTGTCACCGTCGGTGTGCCATCATCGATTCCTGTTACCGTTGGTGTGCCATCATCGATTCTTTATTCCATTGGTGTTCCATCATCGATTCTTTCCACTATCGGTGTTCCATCATCAATTCCTCATCATCTGTGTCTCACCATCAGTTCAGCATCATCGGTAATTCACCATCAACCCTGCACCACCAGTTTCATCTTTCTCTGGTCAGTATCGGTTCATTACCTCCGTATAAGTTGTTAGCTGTCTGCATCTATGGACTCCCATTACCAGCAACGCATCTTCCATGATTGCCACCATATTGATGCCTAATATTACCAACAGTATTTATCTGACTTCTGTGCATCGTGGACTATTACTAACTTTGTGATACCTATCTGTCTGCTTCCATTGAGGCTTAACTAATTGCTGATATTTGAGTCTACTACCATCTGCCACTGTGATTGTTTTAAATGCATGCTTAATAAAAGACTTACCTTTTACACAACCCTCTGTTATTCTGGTCACGCCTTCGGGCTCATGCTACAAGGGTATCTTACATGTCTAGGAACCCTATCCAGCCATCCAGGTTCAACTACACGTCTGCGACTACGCCTGAGGCTTTCACAGGTCAGCTTCTGACCACAGGCATGACAATGTTTACAGCTTCTTATGGAGAATTTTTTTTGTGGTCTCCAAGTTTTAGCCAGTCCGGACTTATATCTTACCCTAACTGTCCCTACCTTGTGTGTGCACGGGATTCCTCAGCCTGGAAGGCTGTCCGTGGCTTCCAATGTCTTGCCTGCTGTGTTGCCACTGCGTCCAACGGGGAGCGGGTGGATGATGTCACTCGGCGGGCGGTGGGTCTGCCACACGGCAGTGTAAGCTTCACCCTGGTACAGCCACTAAGAGATTATAAGGCCACTAATAAAATAGAGTGTGTAGGAGGAAATGAGGGTAGTTGTATCACAACCAGAATTTATATGGTAGGAGTTATCCCATTGTAGAGGAGAACCATATGGGACTGTAAGTGTTGGGGGGGTTGATGGATCTGGCCGGCATTCATAAATATGGGGGCGGGCCACCCCATTTTCTGATAATGCTAAGGCCAGGGTCTGTATCTTCAGAAGCAGATTACTGGCCCAAGCATTGTGAACAGACCGGCCGTCCTGAGTACCCTGAGGTTTACCCAGTTAATCCATGTTCATGCAAGTGATCTGATGCTGCATCTTTAGGGTTGCTGCATCCCTTAAGGTTGTAAATAGCAGTGAAGCCCTTGCCTTTTTTTTTCTACCCTAAATTCAGCTGATATAATGAATTCTTTTAAGTACTGTATCTCAACAGTTTACTGTATACTGAAAGTCAGTTACATTTCGGATTACAGTAAACTTTCGGGATACAGTGAACTTTAGATGAACGCATTGTTGAACACATAATAAATTATTTACTCAATTTTTGAGCAATGCAGTTGACTATTAGATTTTATTGTCACATCCATTTACTTGCATTTAACTCATATTTAAAAACAGTAGCATAATGCATTATTTTAATGCCAGTGATATGAGGCCTAAATCGTTATATGTATCCTCTGTAACTAGGGACCTAATTCCGACCTGATCACACGCTAAATTTGTTAGCTAATGGTCAAAACCATGGGCCTAATTCAGACCTGGTCACATGCAGGCTATTTTTTGCACTGCTGTGACCAGGTAATCGCCGCCTACAGGGGAGAGGGTAAACTCTTTGCAGGGGTGCGATCGGCTGTGGAGTTTCTGCAAAGTGCAGGACTTACTCAGCTGCTGCGACGATCAGGACAGGTGGTGACATTAGGAATCCTCCGGATTAACGGATGGGCAAGCCTGCGTTTTTCTGGACACTCCCAGAAAATGGTGAGTTGCCGCCCACGAATGCCTTCTGCCTGTCAATCTTCTGGTGATCGCAAGTGCAATCACTTTCTTCATTAGATTCGTAGCTGCCCTCTGCTGGGCGTTCCCCCCCCCCTGCATGTCAGGGAAGCTGACCGTAGATGTGCTCAATTTAGCACATCTACGATCAGGTCTGAATCACCCCCATGGTTTTGACCA
Organism: Pseudophryne corroboree; assembly: GCF_028390025.1. Classification (NCBI taxonomy): domain Eukaryota; kingdom Metazoa; phylum Chordata; class Amphibia; order Anura; family Myobatrachidae; genus Pseudophryne; species Pseudophryne corroboree. Next base: position 636,993,902 of record NC_086448.1, read on the forward strand.
TTAGCTAACAGATTTGCTGCTGCGATCAGATCTGAATTAGGCCCTATGTTATAAAAAGGACCAACTTTTATATTCAGTATAGCCAACAAGGAATTGTTTCTCTTCTTATTCTCTAGCCTAATGTGAAGCAAGTTACATAAGCAAATCGGAGAACATCTTTTCTAATTAACCTCTTCATTGCTCATCTAAATAGATAAACAAAATATTGTAATATGCATAAATTAATTCATATAAAATAAGCAGTGCATGACATCTAAATCAGTTTGTAATGAAAAACAGAATGACACATAATTACTCTAAAATACCCTCCACAATATGATAACCTTTGAATTCCAATATCCACTTAAATAAATGGCAATCTAGAAACACACAAGAGTTTTCATCTATGGTTTCAGTCTCTACTTTTTTTTCACTCCCATGATAGGATTTAGGGGTCTATATATCAAACTAAATAATATGGTCAAAAGTCTAAAAATAGCTTTTTTTCAGAGGATTGTTGCAATAGTTAGTATCAGGGAAATTTACCAAGGAGGATTGCAATCATGTAACTTTATAGCATTCACTGGGTCAGACTCTTCTCAGAGCCCTTGTCTCGGCCGGTCACTAAAGGTAAGTGGCAAATCAGAAATATCAAAGAAAGGTTACTCTTCGGGGCTTGGCTGCAATTTTTGTTTAATAGGCCCACAAGTATTTAGATGAAAAAACAGATAAGAATTAAGACAGAAGGAAGTTGTTAAAGAACTTTATTACAGCGATGTCTTATGTCTACAACTAAAATGCGCTGAACGTGTTTATTGTTTTTTGCAGCAGGAAAAATATGTAATAGCCGTGGGTCATTTGCAGTAGGCAATAAAACTGCATGGCTACCAATCAGATATTATGGGGGAGATTCAAATGTTTGAAAAGCCAGTTGGGAGTCTATTTTTTCCTATTAGATAGGAAAAAACAGACTCCCAACTGACTTTTCAAACATTTGAATCTCCCCCTATGTATCAGTTTACTCAATTAGCCTAGATTAATTGTTATGTTACAGTATGGCACCGAGGGTTTCATGTACTAAGGGGAGATGAGTGTGGTATAGTTATTAGATCTACAGTTATTAGACAGACAGTCAATACATCAACACTATATGGTCAACGGTCATTAGGGCATTAGGTTGACATGGTCAAAAGGTCAACGGGGTCAAAAAGTCAACAGGTAAAAAGTAAACAAAAGGTCCACAGAGTCAAAAGGTCGATATGGTAATGGTTGAAACAAAAAAGGTTGACACATGTTTTTTGGGGTTTTATATGTTATTTTGCATGTTTCATCACCTTTGACCCCAATTAGTGGTAACGTAGACCCTCGTGGGCAGGTTAAATTACCCATGATTGTCCACATGGATGGTAAACCAAGCAAAAGTTGAAAAAAAATTGAAAACGCCCCAAAATCTTGTTTTAACCATGTGTGTGTCAACCATTGCCATGTCGACATTTTGAACATGTTGACCTTTCGACCTACCTACCTTTTGACCCTGTCGACTTAATGCCTGTCGACCATATGGTGTTAACCTATTGACTGTCTCTCTAGACAGTGTTTAGCCATAGTCTGGATGTTGAGAAGATAAGGGGGCCAAACAAAAAAGACAGGGAAAATCCCTGCACATATCACTTCTCTATAGTGTTAAGTAGTGCTGCCTGCTAGTGCTAACATCAGGCTAGAGTATCACTAAGTGACCCATGTGTTAGTAAGAGGAGAGGTCTCTTATCATTGGGTGTCTTCTCCAGCGCTGGTATTACCACCTGTAGCTGTCGTTATCAGACTCTCCTCACTTGAAGAAGCAGGAAGCTCTTTGTCACTTTGGCTGGATGCCAATAAAGTTTTTTTTTTTTTTTAAAAACGTTCTTTCTGCTGCAGCTGCATGGGACTTGGGATACCAGAGAAGTGACAGGTGTGTCCACAGTGCAGAGGCAGAATGTGTCTGTGCTGTCACCGCCTGGGGGAACTTTTCATTCACCCTCTTCAGCAGGACCAGTCTGAGTTAAAATTGCAGTAGCCAACCCCAACTTCGCACTCATAAGAGAAGAAACAGGAGCGGCATTATCGCCACGGAAATCGGCCCAGTTTGCAATGTGATTATTTATTACATTATATGGATGTATCAATAATTGCATGCAGGGACAGAGCTTGAGAGTAAAGCTGTGTCCCTGTGATACCACTCCGCAGACATATTGGGTTATTTTTCAGGAAAACTATGCAGAGCATGTGCTGAGCATGCACCACCGACATTGGCGACTAACCCCCTCCACCCTGTGAGCGCTGCGACCACCGCCACCGCTGCTGACCAGACCAGGGACTGGTGAACAGAGGGCTGCTGGTCTTTAGATCTTCTTCTTGCTGAGACAGGAGGACCCGGTGCAGGAGGACCCGATGACCTGCAGTCCTCACCGGAGCAACGATCACTGGCCCCTGGGTTTGATATGTATGATTTTTTATTTATTATTTACTTTTTTTTATCACATTGGACGCACATAACTGATCACACTGGTCAGGTCCCTGCACAACTTTCTTATAACTTTCTTATTACGTTATTCAATTAGCCCCGATAGCAGTCAGTATTGGGTATATTTTTTCTACCTGCTCATAGGAAAGAGAATTAAAATCCCTGATAACTGACCCATTTTCGCTATCATGTCTGCAAAAACACATAGATTCGGGTGCTGGATCTTGTCTTTTTCACATGAAAATAGGTCATATTTCGCATGAAAAAAAGTTGAATTTCCTGATAACACCATCAGGCAAAAAATCGTGGTAGAGTCCAATATTTTTGAATCTCATCCTAGTAGATGCATGCACTTCAAGTAGAACTGTCTATGATTTTGTTCTCATTATTCAGACTCTTTAAAACTTCATGGAGGGCAGTTCATTTTGATATACAGTAATGGAGAAAATGTCCCAAGATGTAGGATCCCATTTGAAGACTTTGAAGTCACTGCCAAATAAAAGATGGGCTTGCAGAACAGAAGCTGAGGCTGCTGTATAACTAAACTACCCTATCATTTTACAAGCTTTTGATTAAGTTATTGAAGCTACTCGTCTTCCAGACATTAAAATAAAAGCCATAGGTCTTATCTGTGAACTTAAGACTTTTTCTTTGGACTTCACATGATGCACCCTATTCTCCAAATAGTGGTAAAGGTGATTAAGGGCCTAATTCAGACTTAATCGCAAAAGCAAAATCTTTCTCTAACAGGCAAAACCATGTGTACTGCAGGTGGGGCAGATATAACACGTGCAGAGAGAGTTAGAGCAACATATCCTTGGGGCTCCTCTGATCCTTGGGGCCCGGTACAGGTGTACCCTTTGACCCCCCCCCCCTTCCTGTCGCCGGCCCTGCCATGCACTAATGGTTAGCCAAGCCTCTAAACATGGGCCCCTGACCTGCATTTCCCTAGTGGGCACTTCATGATCTAGTCTCACACTGTAAGAGAGTGACCGGATTGGCTAAAGGAATCCCATCAGTCTTCCATGTTCCCATCCTTTTTTCCCATCTACAGTATTCAATACTTTGCAGTCCTACCGGTTACTAGCTGTGCATGTGAAAGGGCATTTTCATAACTTGGACATGTAAAGAACAACTAAGAAGAACAATGTCCAGCAACGCCTCGAGTCACTCAAGTTGTTATACAGTGAACACGAATTGGCCTTGTCAGTTAATTACAATGATGTCATCAACAGCTGGTGAGCGATGTCTCATTCTTTAGAACAAGGTACTGTAGATGAAGAAACAGACAAGACATAAAGGGACCACAATAATTGTATTGGTTCTCTACTGCAATAGTCAAGTACTGTATGTATCCTGTAGACCAGCATACCTGCTTCACAGCCTTCAGCATTACTTCCCTTTCAGCTTGTGATGTCATCAGAGGCAAAGCTGAAGCGAAACTGCATGAGACGAAGATGCTAAGCCAGCTGCAAGGTTATGGGTAAGCAAGATGGGGTAATGAGGGAATATTGTGTAGGACACAACATTTGAATGATTGGGTTAGCTTTAGGATAAGAAGTGGTTTGGTAAATCCATATAATGATTGGTCTAGACACCCCCATAAGCAGAGCTGGAAATGTTTCTCCGGCAGTGGCACACGCCTGTGATTGTAAGCTAATGCTAATGCTGTGTGTTAGGGTTAGTATCTTGATATATAGGGGTTAATTAAGGTTGGATCGCAAATCGCAGAATTTTTACGAGCGCCCCGTGGGCGCATGTGCAGCACCTGTCCCGCGCATGCACCTGCATTTTCTGCGGGAGGGGTGGCGCCGAAAATGTGATTGCCCTTGCCTGTCAATCAGACAGAGGCGGTCACGGGACGAGACGGGGGGGAGCGAGCAATGCTCCGTTTCCAGGGAAGAGACGGAGCGTTGAGGCGGCGGTGCGGGGCGGTACGGCGTGAACGAGGTGGTGGAGGGTGCCAAATGGGGGCATGTCAGGGGCGTGATCATGGCAGCTGCGTGACATCACACGTAGCCACCATGATCGGGAAGATGGCGGCAGGTCTCCTTCGGGCGCAGCTAAGCTCCGCCTGCAGGAGGATTCATTAGTTTCTGCTAACAAGCAGAAAATGCGATGCGATCACAATTTCTGCTTGGTCAACGGGGGGAGGCTCCGGTCACCATGCTGGGCGGCCTTGCCCAGCGATGGGTGGCCCCCAGCATACGCTCCAAAGGATTACAAATTCTGCTAATTAGCAGAATTTGCAATCCTTACTGAATTAGGCCCAAAACCTTGGCATTACCAAATATAATTAAATATGAGTGAAATGCTTCTATAATTAATATGGAGCAGTACAAATATAATTTAATATGAGGTAATACTAGTACTAATAGTCAGAATGCTGGGATTATTAGTATACAGACAATGCTAGCATCATCAATGAGAAATGCATGCACCAGCACACATCATGAAATACATTTCCAGGTCAGGAAGGGCCTGATTCAGAGGCACACGCAATCCGCACATAGGGGGTAATTCCAAGTTGATCGCAGCAGGAAATTTTTTAGCAGTTGGGCAAAACCATGTGCACTGCAGGGGGGGGTAGATATAACATTTGCAGAGAGCGTTAGATTTGGGTGGGTTATTTTGTTTCTGTGCAGGGTAAATACTGGCTACTTTATTTTTACACTGCAAATTAGATTGCAGATAGAACACACCACACCCAAATCTAACTCTCTCTGCACATGTTATATCTGCCTCCCCTGCAGTGCACATGGTTTTGCCCAACTGCTAACAAAAATCTTGCTGCGATCAACACAGAATTACCCCCATAGCTAAGAGATTTCTGCAACTGCACATGCGCAAAAATTTGGAAAGACTCGTACTGCGGGGCATACGTTACACAGAGTGTATAGGCAGAGGTAACATAGTAACATTGGGCCTAATTCAGACCTGATCGTAGCAGCAAATGTGTTAGCAGTTGGGCAAAACCATGTGGACTGCAAGGGGGGGGGGGGGCAGATGTAACATGTGCAGAGATAGTTAGATTTGGGTGGGTTATGTTGTTTCTGTGCAGGGTAAATACTGGCTGCTTTATTTTTACACTGCAATTTAGTTTTCAGTTTTAACACACCTCACCCAAATCTAACTCTCTCTGTACATGTTATATCTGCTCCACCCTGCAGTGCACATGGGGGGTAATTCGGAGATGATCGCAGCAGCAAATTTGTTAGCAGTTGGCCAAAACCATGTGCGCTGCAGGTTTGGCAGATATAACATTTGCAGAGAGAATTAGATTTGGGTGGGTTATTTTGTTTCTGTGCAGGGTAAATACTGGCTGCTTTATTTTTACACTGCAATTTAGATTTCAGTTTGAACACGCTCCACCCAAATCTAACTCTCTCTGCACATGTTATATCTGCCCCCTCCCCCCCTGCAGTGCAAATGGTTTTGCCCAACTGCTAAAAAATTTGCTGCTACGATCAAGTCTGAATTACCCCCATAGTTAATGAGGGTGAAAAGAGTAGTGATGAGCACCGGAAATTTTTCGGGTTTTGTGTTTTGGTTTTGGGTTTGGTTCCGCGGCCGTGTTTTGGGTTCGAACGCGTTTTGGCAAAACCTCACCGAATTTTTTTTGTCGGATTCGGGTGTGTTTTGGATTCGGGTGTTTTTTTCAAAAAACCCTAAAAAACAGCTTAAATCATAGAATGTGGGGGTCATTTTGATCCCAAAGTATTATTAACCTCAATAACCATAATTTCCACTCATTTTCAGTCTATTCTGAACACCTCACACCTCACAATATTATTTTTAGTCCTAAAATTTGCACCGAGGTCGCTGGATGGCTAAGCTAAGCGACCCAAGTGGCCGACACAAACACCTGGCCCATCTAGGAGTGGCACTGCAGTGTCACGCAGGATGGCCCTTCCAAAAAACACTCCCCAAACAGCACATGACGCAAAGAAAAAAAGAGGCGCAATGAGGTAGCTGTGTGAGTAAGCTAAGCGACCCTAGTGGCCGACACAAACACCTGGCCCATCTAGGAGTGGCACTGCAGTGTCACGCAGGATGGCCCTTCCAAAAAACACTCCCCAAACAGCACATGACGCAAAGAAAAAAAGAGGCGCAATGAGGTAGCTGTGTGAGTAAGCTAAGCGACCCTAGTGGCCGACACAAACACCTGGCCCATCTAGGAGTGGCACTGCAGTGTCACGCAGGATGGCCCTTCCAAAAAACACTCCCCAAACAGCACATGACGCAAAGAAAAAAAGAGGCGCAATGAGGTAGCTGTGTGAGTAAGCTAAGCGACCCTAGTGGCCGACACAAACACCTGGCCCATCTAGGAGTGGCACTGCAGTGTCACGCAGGATGGCCCTTCCAAAAAACACTCCCCAAACAGCACATGACGCAAAGAAAAAAAGAGGCGCAATGAGGTAGCTGTGTGAGTAAGCTAAGCGACCCTAGTGGCCGACACAAACACCTGGCCCATCTAGGAGTGGCACTGCAGTGTCACGCAGGATGGCCCTTCCAAAAAACACTCCCCAAACAGCACATGACGCAAAGAAAAAAAGAGGCGCAATGAGGTAGCTGTGTGAGTAAGCTAAGCGACCCTAGTGGCCGACACAAACACCTGGCCCATCTAGGAGTGGCACTGCAGTGTCACGCAGGATGGCCCTTCCAAAAAACACCCCCCAAACAGCACATGACGCAAAGAAAAATGAAAGAAAAAAGAGGTGCAAGATGGAATTGTCCTTGGGCCCTCCCACCCACCCTTATGTTGTATAAACAGGACATGCACACTTTAACCAACCCATCATTTCAGTGACAGGGTCTGCCACACGACTGTGACTGAAATGACGGGTTGGTTTGGACCCCCACCAAAAAAGAAGCAATTAATCTCTCCTTGCACAAACTGGCTCTACAGAGGCAAGATGTCCACCTCATCATCATCCTCCGATATATCACCGTGTACATCCCCCTCCTCACAGATTATCAATTCGTCCCCACTGGAATCCACCATCTCAGCTCCCTGTGTACTTTGTGGAGGCAATTGCTGCTGGTGAATGTCTCCACGGAGGAATTGATTATAATTCATTTTAATGAACATCATCTTCTCCACATTTTCTGGATGTAACCTCGTACGCCGATTGCTGACAAGGTGAGCGGCGGCACTAAACACTCTTTCGGAGTACACACTTGTGGGAGGGCAACTTAGGTAGAATAAAGCCAGTTTGTGCAAGGGCCTCCAAATTGCCTCTTTTTCCTGCCAGTATAAGTACGGACTGTCTGACGTGCCTACTTGGATGCGGTCACTCATATAATCCTCCACCATTCTTTCAATGGGGAGAGAATCATATGCAGTGACAGTAGACGACATGTCCGTAATCGTTGTCAGGTCCTTCAGTCCGGACCAGATGTCAGCATCAGCAGTCGCTCCAGACTGCCCTGCATCACCGCCAGCGGGTGGGCTCGGAATTCTGAGCCTTTTCCTTGCACCCCCAGTTGCGGGAGAATGTGAAGGAGGAGATGTTGACAGGTCGCGTTCCGCTTGACTTGACAATTTTGTCACCAGCAGTTCTTTGAACCCCAGCAGACTTGTGTCTGCCGGAAAGAGAGATCCAAGGTAGGTTTTAAATCTAGGATCGAGCACGGTGGCCAAAATGTAGTGCTCTGATTTCAACAGATTGACCACCCGTGAATCCTTGTTAAGCGAATTAAGGGCTCCATCCACAAGTCCCACATGCCTAGCGGAATCGCTCTGTGTTAGCTCCTCCTTCAATGTCTCCAGCTTCTTCTGCAAAAGCCTGATGAGGGGAATGACCTGACTCAGGCTGGCAGTGTCTGAACTGACTTCACGTGTGGCAAGTTCAAAAGGTTGCAGAACCTTGCACAACGTTGAAATCATTCTCCACTGCGCTTGAGACAGGTGCATTCCACCTCCTATATCGTGCTCAGTTGTATAGGCTTGAATGGCCTTTTGCTGCTCCTCCAACCTCTGAAGCATATAGAGGGTTGAATTCCACCTCGTTACCACTTCTTGCTTCAGATGATGGCAGGGCAGGTTCAGGCGTTTTTGGTGGTGCTCCAGTCTTCTGTACGTGGTGCCTGTACGCCGAAAGTGTCCCGCAATTCTTCTGGCCACCGACAGCATCTCTTGCACGCCCCTCTCGTTTTTTAAATAATTCTGCACCACCAAATTCAAGGTATGTGCAAAACATGGGACGTGCTGGAATTTGCCCAGATTTAATGCACACACAATATTGCTGGCGTTGTCCGATGCCACAAATCCACAGGAGAGTCCAATTGGGGTAAGCCATTCTGCGATGATCTTCCTCAGTTGCCGTAAGAGGTTTTTAGCTGTGTGCGTATTCTGGAAAGCGGTGATACAAAGCGTAGCCTGCCTAGGAAAGAGTTGGCGTTTGCGAGATGCTGCTACTGGTGCCGCCGCTGCTGTTCTTGCGGCGGGAGTCCATACATCTACCCAGTGGGCTGTCACAGTCATATAGTCCTGAGCCTGCCCTGCTCCACTTGTCCACATGTCCGTGGTTAAGTGAACATTGGGTACAAATGCATTTTTTAGGACACTGGTGAGTCTTTTTCTGAGGTCTGTGTACATTTTCGGTATCGCCTGCCTAGAGAAATGGAACCTAGATGGTATTTGGTACCGGGGACACAGTACCTCCAACAAGTCTCTAGTTGCCTCTGCAGTAATGATGGATACCGGAACCACGTTTCTCACCGCCCAGGATGCCAAGGCCTCAGTTATCCGCTTTGCAGCAGGATGACTGCTGTGATATTTCATCTTCCTCGCAAAGGACTGTTGGACAGTCAATTGCTTGGTGGAAGTAGTAAAAGTGGTCTTACGAGTACGACTTCCCCTCTGGGATGACCATCGACTCCCAGCAGCAACAACAGCAGCGCCAGCAGCAGTAGGCGTTACACGCAAGGATGCATCGGAGGAATCCCAGGCAGGAGAGGACTCGTCATAATTGCCAGTGACATGGCCTGCAGGACTATTGGCATTCCTGGGGAAGGAGGAAATTGACACTGAGGGAGTTGGTGGGGTGGTTTGCGTGAGCTTGGTTACAAGAGGAAGGGATTTACTGGTCAGTGGACTGCTTCCGCTATCGCCCAAAGTTTTTGAACTTGTCACTGACTTATGATGAATGCGCTGCAGGTGACGTATAAGGGAGGATGTTCCGAGGTGGTTAACGTCCTTACCCCTACTTATTACAGCTTGACAAAGGCAACACACGGCTTGACAAATGTTGTCCGCATTTCTGTTGAAATACTTCCACACCGAAGAGCTGATTTTTTTGGTATTTTCACCAGGCATGTCAATGGCCCTATTCCTCCCACGGACAACAGGTGTCTCCCCGGGTGCCTGACTTAAACAAACCACCTCACCATCAGAATCCACCTGGTCAATTTCCTCCCCAGCGCCAGCAACACCCATATCCTCCTCATCCTGGTGTACTTCAACACTGACATCTTCAATCTGACTATCAGGAACTGGACTGCGGGTGCTCCTTCCAGCACTTGCAGGGGGCGTGCAAATGGTGGAAGGCGCATGCTCTACACGTCCAGTGTTGGGAAGGTCAGGCATCGCAAACGACACAATTGGACTCTCCTTGTGGATTTGTGATTTCGAAGAACGCACAGTTCTTTGCTGTGCTTTTGCCAGCTTGAGTCTTTTCATTTTTCTAGCGAGAGGCTGAGTGCTTCCATCCTCATGTGAAGCTGAACCACTAGCCATGAACATAGGCCAGGGCCTCAGCCGCTCCTTGCCACTCCGTGTGGTAAATGGCATATTGGCAAGTTTACGCTTCTCCTCCGACAATTTTATTTTAGATTTTTGAGTCCTTTTTTTACTGATATTTGGTGTTTTGGATTTTACATGCTCTGTACTATGACATTGGGCATCGGCCTTGGCAGACGACGTTGCTGGCATTTCATCGTCTCGGCCATGACTAGTGGCAGCAGCTTCAGCACGAGGTGGAAGTCGATCTTGATCTTTCCTTATTTTTGGAACCTCAACATTTTTGTTCTCCATATTTTAATAGGCACAACTAAAAGGCACCTCAGGTAAACAATGGAGATGGATGGATACTAGTATACTTATGGATGGACGAGCGACTGCCGACACAGAGGTAGCTACAGCCGTGGACTACCGTACTGCGTCTGCTGCTAATATAGACTGGATGATAATGATATAAAAAATATATATATATATCACTACTGCAGCCGGACAGGTATATATTATATAATGACGGACCTGCTGGACACTGTCAGCTCAGCACTGCAGACTCCTAAAGTAAGCTACTAGTATCAAGAAGATAGAAAAAAAAAACACCACAGGTAGGTGGTATACAATTATGGATGGACGAGCGACTGCCGACACAGAGGTAGCTACAGCCGTGGACTACCATACTGCGTCTGCTGCTAATAAAGACTGGATGATAATGATATAAAAAATATATATATATATCACTACTACAGCCGGACAGGTATATATTATATAATGACGGACCTACTGGACACTGTCAGCTCAGCACTGCAGACTCCTAAAGTAAGCTACTAGTAGTATCAAGAAGATAGAAAAAAAAAACACCACAGGTAGGTGGTATACAATTATGGATGGACGAGCGACTGCCGACACAGAGGTAGCTACAGCCGTGGACTACCGTACTGCGTCTGCTGCTAATATAGACTGGATGATAATGATATAAAAAATATATATATATATCACTACTGCAGCCGGACAGGTATATATTATATAATGACGGACCTGCTGGACACTGTCAGCTCAGCACTGCAGACTCCTAAAGTAAGCTACTAGTATCAAGAAGATAGAAAGAAAAAAAAACACCACGGGTAGGTGGTATACAATTATGGATGGACGAGCGACTGCCGACACAGAGGTAGCTACAGCCGTGGACTACCGTACTGCGTCTGCTGCTAATATAAACTGGATGATAATGAGATATAAAATATATATATATATCACTACTGCAGCCGGACAGGTATATATTATATAATGACGGACCTGCTGGACACTGTCAGCTCAGCACTGCAGACTCCTAAAGTAAGCTACTAGTAGTATCAAGAAGATAGAAAAAAAAAAACACCACAGGTAGGTGGTATACAATTATGGATGGACGAGCGACTGCCGACACAGAGGTAGCTACAGCCGTGGACTACCGTACTGCGTCTGCTGCTAATATAGACTGGATGATAATGATATAAAAAAAATATATATATATATATCACTACTGCAGCCGGACAGGTATATATTATATAATGACGGACCTGCTGGACACTGTCAGCTCAGCACTGCAGACTCCTAAAGTAAGCTACTAGTAGTATCAAGAAGATAGAAAAAAAAACACCACAGGTAGGTGGTATACAATTATGGATGGACGAGCGACTGCCGACACAGAGGTAGCTACAGCCGTGGACTACCGTACTGCGTCTGCTGCTAATATAGACTGGATGATAATGAGATATAAAATATATATATATCACTACTGCAACCGGCCAGGTATATATTATATAATGACGGACCTGCTGGACACTGTCAGCTCAGCACTGCAGACTCCTACAGTAAGCTACTAGTATCAAGAAGATAGAAAAAAAAACAAACACCACGGGTAGGTGGTATACAATTATGGATGGACGAGCGACTGCCGACACAGAGGTAGCTACAGCCGTGGACTACCGTACTGCGTCTGCTGCTAATATAGACTGGATGATAATGAGATATAAAATATATATATATCACTACTGCAGCCGGCCAGGTATATATTATATAATGACGGACCTGCTGGACACTGTCAGCTCAGCACTGCAGACTCCTAAAGTAAGCTACTAGTATCAAGAAGATAGAAAAAAAAAAAAAAAACACCACGGGTAGGTGGTATACAATTATGGATGGATGAGCGACTGCCGACACAGAGGTAGCTACAGCCGTGGACTACCGTACTGCATCTGCTGCTAATATAGACTGGATGATAATGATATAAAAAATATATATATATCACTACTGCAGCCGGACAGGTATATATTATATAATGACGGACCTGCTGGACTGTCAGGTCCGGGTGTTTTTGTGAATCCGTTAACCCGGGACCAACCACAGGTGTAGGTACTGGGCTATGAAGAAAGCAGGGAGGACGAAGAAAGTTCCGATTCATATATTTATTCAAAATAACAATTCAGTAAAGAGTTAACTGACAAGTTGTTAATCATCATATTATACTGAAGTATTGCAGGAATAATATGCAAGAGAAAACTCAAAAATACATAAAAGAAATGTTCATGGAAACATATGCAAAACAAGCTGATGAATAAATGTTGGATTGTCCAAATATAAACGAGCTTTGATGCTGAACTGCAGAATATGATTAACTGGATAATGCAGACATGAAGAGATAACTGTAAGGATTTGCAATGGAGTTTTGAGAGTTAACTGAGAGACTGTGAAGAATTATCCTTGTTATGACAACATAGCAAATATAAACAAGCTTTGATGCTGAACTGCAGATTGTGTTTAACTGGTTAATGCAGACATGGAGAATTAACTGTAAGAATTGGCAATGGAGCTTTGAGAGTTAACTGAGAGACTGTGATGAATTATCCTTGTAATGACAACATAGCAAATAAAAGTACTGAATTGGGTTACTTGCGGGTTCCGGAGATCACTGTGAAACTGTAGTAGAAGACAAGGTGATGAATGGGTTAAATGCAGAGTTGAACAAACGAACAGCTGAGAGAAACAGAATCCTCCAGACTTTGAATGATAGGCAGACTGACAAGGTAACCTCATGCAGGACACTGGGAATCCAACTATTTCCAATAGGAGTGCAATTAACTGACAGCACAGCAGAGAGCCGGTGGATCTTTCAGCAGTGAAGGCTGCAGACGGACCTCTGGGAACGGAGGCGATATCTGGACCACGGGAATCACACAGGAATGCACGGAGAGAGCTCAGAGCTAGAGCACAGCTTTGATACAACAAAGCACTGGCCCAGAGTAACATAATCCCAGCCTACTTAAAGGCAGCACAAGCACGGGATTGGCTTACACCTGCCCACAGGTGTTTTCACAAGTGCTCTGTATTAGCTATTTGGTCTCCAACATGGCCACCTCCTATACAGCAGACACACCGCAGTGCCTTAGGCCATTTGGTCCCCGCACTCACAGTTCCCAGACTCTGCATTACCTGTGCCATTGATCACGCCGTGTCCCCACACGGGCGCACAGCACCGCGAGCAACCGCACTGGCAACGGATGAACCCCAGAACCCGCAGAGGTAAGAGACCGGTTCGTGACAGTACCCCCTCCTCTAAGGGTGGTCTCCGAACACCTTTGAACCTTATCAGGATTTTTGGAGAAGTATTTCTGTACCAGTCTTGGAGCATGTACATCTTCAGAGAAAACCCAGGATCTTTCCTCTGGACCGTAACCCTTCCAGTCGACCAGAAACTGTAAACATCCATATCGGGAACGTGAGTCCACAATCTCTTTAACTTCAAATTCCTCATTCTGCAAAGAGTGAACTTTAGGAGATTTGGACTGGGTAGTACGGAACTTATTGAGAATCAAAGGCTTCAGTAAAGATGTATGAAAGGCGTTAGGAATTATCAAAGACGGTGGCAACTTGACTTTGTATGACACAGGGTTGAGTACCTTGACAATGGGAAATGGACCAATAAACTTGGGAGCAAATTTCTTAGAAGGAACTTTGAACTTGAGATTGCGCGTAGAAATCCAAACTTGGTCTCCCACTTTGTAACTCGGTACAGCTTTACGTTTTCTATCTGCAAAAGATTTATAACGAGCGGAAGTTTTGACCAAGGACTTACGTACACAACTCCAGATGCTAGATAGACGTTGAAGCTCTTGATCTGCTGCTGGAACCTTTAGGGCTGGCAATGGATGAAACTCTGGTGGAGAACTTCTTGGACTGTTATGTTGGGCACATTTAGGACATGCTGCTATAAACTCTTGGACATCGGCTTTGAGACGTGGCCACCAATAAGACTGTTGAATAAATTTGAGAGTCTTTAGAACCCCAGGATGACTCATGAAGGAAGAGGAGTGAGCCCAGGTAAGCAGCCGTTTTCGAAGACTTGTGGCGACAAAGGTCTTGCCAGGCGGAGGAACTGGAGAGGTTCGAGTCATTAAGAAGGACGTAGGATTCACAATGGCTTGATTCGTGGTAGCATCATTTAATTCAGAAGAAGCAAAGGACCGGGAAAGGGCATCTGCCTTTTTATTCTGAGACCCTGGACGATAGGTGAGTTTGAAATCAAATCGTGAGAAGAAAAGCGCCCATCGAGCTTGTCATGGATTCAAACACTGAGCTGACTGCAGATACAGAAGATTCTTATGATCAGTATAAACTGTAATGCGATGTTGAGCTCCTTCTAGAAGGTATCTCCACTCCTCAAATGCCAACTTGATGGCAAGTAACTCTTGCTCACCGATTGCATAATTACGTTCTGCCGGGAGGAACTTACGGGAGAAATATCCGCAGGGATGGACCTTTTTATCTTCAAAGACTTGTGACAACACAGCTCCTACTGCTTCTGTAGATGCATGCACCTCTAGTAGAAAGGGACGATTCAAATCAGGCTGTCGAAGAATGGGGGCTGACACAAAGGCTTGCTTTAAATCAGAGAAGGCTTTGATTGCTTCAGAAGACCAGTTCGTAGGATTTGCTCCCTTGCGAGTTAGGGCTGTGATAGGAGCAGCTAACGTAGAATAATTCTTAATGAATCTCCTATAGAAATTAGCAAAGCCAAGAAATCGCTGAATCCCCTTGAGAGTTGTAGGAGTGGACCAATCCCGGATAGCTCGCGTCTCTGGGATGGATAGCGGATGAATTTGTCCCCTAGGAGGGGTCTTGCCCGGAACCAGGACGACTGGGCAGTCCCATTCACGATGAGGAGGTAGAGAGTCTGCTGCTTGCTTACTGGAAACATCCGCAAGGGATTGATACACCGGAGGTAGATCGGAAAGGCTAATTGACCGAAGAGGTACAATTGTAGCTACACAGTCCTTGGTACAAGATTTACCCCATGAAAGGACTTCCATGGTTTGCCAATTAAGTTGAGGATTATGTTTCTGCAGCCAAGGTAAACCAAGTATCACATCTTGAGAGGCTTTGGGAATCACGTAGAAGGAGAGGTATTCGGAATGGAGCTCACCAACTTTCATCTTGAGACATACGGTTCGATGAGTAATTATACCATCTGGAATTCGACTTCCATCCACTGCTGTAACAGCAACTGCTGCTTCCAGGGGCATGGTTTGAACTTTAGACTGTATGACAAAGGCTGAGGAGATGAAGTTCTTGGCTGCCCCGGAATCTAGGAGGGCTGAAACTTTCACTGTAGAACTTGGAACTTCTAATTGAATAGACAAGGTTGGCTCTTTCCCAGAACGTGATTCTAAAGTAACTCCTAGCTTAACCTCTCTTGAATAAGCTAGGAGGCGAGAGTTTCCCGGTCGGAGTTTGCAGAATTTAACTAAATGTTCGGAGGACCCACAGTACATGCAGAGGTTACCCTGTCGACGACAAAGTCGTTCCTCCTCTGTGAGGCGAGAGTGCCCAATCTGCATAGGTTCTTCAGTCATTACTGGAGACTGTGATGAAGAATCTTGTCGAGGTCTAGGATGATCACGTGGACTGGATCGCTCTGCCCTGGATTTCTCTAAACATCGCTCCCTGTAACGTAGATCAAGTTTGTTACAGAGAGAAATCAATTCATCCAGTTTAATTGGCACATCCCGGATAGTTAAATCATCCTTGATTCTTTCTGAAAGTCCATTCCAAAACGCAGCGATCAGGGCCTCCTCATTCCAGTTTAACTCTGAAGACAACGTGCGAAACTGAATAATATATTGACTGACAGGACGTAAACCTTGACGTAGACGGAGAATCTCCAAGGATGCTGAGGTGGTCCTGCCTGGTTCGTCAAAGATTCTCCGGAAGGAAGATACGAACTCTTTGTAATTAGAGAGGATAGGATCACCTCTCTCCCATAATGGTGATGCCCACTCCAGAGCCTGACCGGAGAGGAGGGCAATAATATATGCAACCTTAGAACGAGCTGATGGGAAACTGGCAGACATCAGTTCAAACTGGATCTCGCATTGATTCAGGAATCCTCTGCAAAGTTTTGGAGTTCCGTCAAACTTACTCGGAGAGGGTAACTGCAAGCGGGACGTAGGCAGCGTCACAGGAGAAGCTGTAGTGGTAACTGGGACATCTGGGGTTGGAATCTGGACTTGGAACGTTTTAATAGCTGTATGAAGAGTCTCTAAACGGTCTGCCATAGTTTGCATAAACTGCACTATTTGTGTCTGTATAGACTCCTGGTTTTCCAGACGGGAAAGGATATCTGACGTAGCACCGCCTCCTGCGAATTGGTCACTTGACGGATCCATGTGGCCAGTGCTTACTGTCAGGTCCGGGTGTTTTTGTGAATCCGTTAACCCGGGACCAACCACAGGTGTAGGTGCTGGGCTATGAAGAAAGCAGGGAGGACGAAGAAAGTTCCGATTCATATATTTATTCAAAATAACAATTCAGTAAAGAGTTAACTGACAAGTTGTTAATCATCATATTATACTGAAGTATTGCAGGAATAATATGCAAGAGAAAACTCAAAAATACATAAAAGAAATGTTCATGGAAACATATGCAAAACAAGCTGATGAATAAATGTTGGATTGTCCAAATATAAACGAGCTTTGATGCTGAACTGCAGAATATGATTAACTGGATAATGCAGACATGAAGAGATAACTGTAAGGATTTGCAATGGAGTTTTGAGAGTTAACTGAGAGACTGTGAAGAATTATCCTTGTTATGACAACATAGCAAATATAAACAAGCTTTGATGCTGAACTGCAGAATGTTATTAACTGGATAATGCAGACATGAAGAGATAACTGTAAGGATTTGCAATGGAGTTTTGAGAGTTAACTGAGAGACTGAAGAATTATCCTTGTTATGACAACATAGCAAATATAAACAAGCTTTGATGCTGAACTGCAGATTGTGTTTAACTGGTTAATGCAGACATGGAGAATTAACTGTAAGAATTGGCAATGGAGCTTTGAGAGTTAACTGAGAGACTGTGATGAATTATCCTTGTAATGACAACATAGCAAATAAAAGTACTGAATTGGGTTACTTGCGGGTTCCGGAGATCACTGTGAAACTGTAGTAGAAGACAAGGTGATGAATGGGTTAAATGCAGAGTTGAACAAACGAACAGCTGAGAGAAACAGAATCCTCCAGACTTTGAATGATAGGCAGACTGACAAGGTAACCTCATGCAGGACACTGGTAATCCAACTATTTCCAATAGGAGTGCAATTAACTGACAGCACAGCAGAGAGCCGGTGGATCTTTCAGCAGTGAAGGCTGCAGACGGACCTCTGGGAACGGAGGCGATATCTGGACCACGGGAATCACACAGGAATGCACGGAGAGAGCTCAGAGCTAGAGCACAGCTTTGATACAACAAAGCACTGGCCCAGAGTAACATAATCCCAGCCTACTTAAAGGCAGCACAAGCACGGGATTGGCTTACACCTGCCCACAGGTGTTTTCACAAGTGCTCTGTATTAGCTATTTGGTCTCCAACATGGCCACCTCCTATACAGAAGACACACCGCAGTGCCTTAGGCCATTTGGTCCCCTCACTCACAGTTCCCAGACTCTGCATTACCTGTGCCATTGATCACGCCGTGTCCCCACACGGGCGCACAGCACCGCGAGCAACCGCACTGGCAACGGATGAACCCCAGAACCCGCAGAGGTAAGAGACCGGTTCGTGACATGGACACTGTCAGCTCAGCACTGCAGACTCCTAAAGTAAGCTACTAGTATCAAGAAGATAGAAAAAAAAAAACACCATGGGTAGGTGGTATACAATTATGGATGGACGAGCGACTGCCGACACAGAGGTAGCTACAGCCGTGGACTACCGTACTGCGTCTGCTGCAGTGCTAATATAGACTGGATGATAATGATATAAAAATATATATATATATCACTACTGCAGCCGGACAGGTATATATTATATAATGACGGACCTGCTGGACACTGTCAGCAGAATGCGTTTATAGAATAAAAACACCACACGACGAGTGTTTAACTTTTTCAGGCAGACAATCACAATATACTGGTGGTCAGTGGTCACTGGTCAGTCACACTGGCAGTGGCACTCTGGCAGCAAAAGTGTGCACTGTTAAAATATGTACTCCTGCTATAACTGCTCCCCAGTCTCCCCCACAATTAAGCTGTGTGAGCAGTGAGCACTCAGCACAGTCAGATATACAGTATTACATAGATGATGCAGCACACTGAGGGCACACTGAGGCTGAGCACAGATATGGTATGTGACTGTGTCACACTGTGTATCGTTTTTTTTCAGGCAGAGAACGGATTAATTAAACTGGTGGTCACTGGTCACACTATCAGCAAGTAGTACTCCTAATATGCTCCCCAAAATTAGTAAATCAAGTGTCTCTACTACTCTCTAGTCTACTCTAAACGGAGAGGACGCCAGCCACGTCCTCTCCCTATCAATCTCAATGCACGTGTGAAAATGGCGGCGACGCGCGGCTCCTTATATAGAATCCGAGTCTCGCGATAGAATCCGAGCCTCGCGAGAATCCGACAGCGGGATGATGACGTTCGGGCGCGCTCGGGTTAACCGAGCAAGGCGGGAAGATCCGAGTCTGCCTCGGACCCGTGTAAAAAGCGTGAAGTTCGGGGGGGTTCGGTTTCCGAGAAACCGAACCCGCTCATCACTAGAAAAGAGGCAAAAAGCCCATCGGGTTCAACCTGTATTCTGTATTAAGCAGTGCACATTATAATGCACCAACCGAAATAATGGTTTCGTACCTATTGACAATTATATTTGTCTGCTGTAGCGCTGCTCTCCCCCGTCTGCCCACGGCTCTTCCCCGTCCCTCACGTCTCACAGTCACCGCTCCGTCCCCCGTCACAGCCGCCGCTCCGTCCCCATCACAGCCGCCGCTCCGTCCCCCATCATAGCCGCTGCTCCATCCCGCTCCACGTCTCCCCCCTCTCACGGCAGCGTCCACCCGGCTCCAGCAAGTGAGATCTCGCTTGCTGGAGCCGGGTGGGCGCTGCTTTGAGCGGCGGCTGTCCTCCAGCGCTGCTCACCCCGTCCCCGCCTCGGCTCTCCCCCTCTCCTGCTCTAATCCCTCATCTCAGTCTGACATATTTTTATGTCGGACTGAGATTTGTCGAAAAGGGGGCCAAAACCTGTTGGTTTTGGCCCTGTTGGTTTTGGCCCCGTTTTCGAAACAAGCACGTGGATCGGCAGCTATTCCACCGATCCACATGCTTTTCGACAAGTCGAATTCATCGACTTGTCAAAATTATTTGGGATATATTGAATCACGATTCGACCTTAAAAAGTCGAAAACTGCCGTCTTTTCGACAGACGGCAGTTTTCGACTTCAATTGAATATACCCCTTAGTACTGTAGCTCGCCTTTGAACTCTTTCGAGTTCCCTGATACCTTTTTTATAATATGGTGCCCAAAATTGAACACAATATTCCAGATGCAGACGTACCAATCATTTATACAGAGGCAGGATTACATCCAAGTCCCTTGTCTCAATACCCCGTTTTATGCACGCAAGGACTTTACTTGCCTTCTTTGCTGCATTTTGACATTGTGTACTGTTATTAAGCCTATTATCTATGAGCACCCCCAAATCTTTTTCCACTACTGCTACCGCTATATTTTCCACCTTAAGTGTGTAGGATGCAAGTTTGCTTTTAATCCCAAAGTGCATTTTTCAATATTGAACCTCATTCCCCAATTAGACGCCCAGGTTTCAAGTTTAAGTAAGTCATTCTGTAGAGACTTCACATCGACTTCTGAATTAATTTCCTTACACAGTTTAGTATCATCTGCTAAGATTGACACTGTGCTTCCCAGGCCTATTCCTAAATCATTAAAAAATATATTGAACAGTAGCAGGCCAAGTACGGACCCTTGTGGTATTCCGCTGACTACTGGTGCCCAGCTGGAGAACATTCCATTGACCACTACTCATTATATCCTGTTATCAAGCCAATTCCCTATCCATGTACAAATAGTATTTCCTAGTCCAAGTTCCCTTAATTTGATGATCAGTCTCCTGTGAGGCACTGTATTGAAGGCTTTTGCAAAATCTAAAAAGACCACATCAACTGCTCGGCTTTGGTCGAGATTATCGCTCACTTCCTCATAGAAGCTAATTAAGTTAGTTTGACACGATCTGTCCCTCACAAACCCATGCTGACTCTTGCTAATAAACTTAGTATTCCGCAGATAATCCTCTATGCTATCACTTAAAATTTCTTCCAATAATTTACCCACTATAGAGGTTATACTAACTGGTCTGTAGTTCCCAGGATGATTTTTAGATCTCTTTTTAAATAAGGGCCTTACCTCAGCTATACGCCAATCCTTCGGTACCATACCTGATCTAATTGAACTATAGAAAATCAAGTATAAGGGTTTTGCTAGCTGTGCCCTAAGCTCCATAATAACCTCGGGTGAAAACCATCTGGGCCCGGTGATTTTTTAATCTTTATGTTGCTTAGCCTCTCCAGGACTACTTCCTCACTTAAACAAGCATCTATACAAGAGTCATTACCTTCACTGTCGTTATGCACTACTATCTCCTTCTGATCCTCCCTAGTGATTACGGATGAAAAAACCTTGTTCAGTATGTCCGCTTTTATTTATCGTTTAACAAGGCTCCCAGTTCATCTTTTAATGGGCCTATGTTCTCCTTTTTTAACCTTTTACTGTTTATGTATTTCTCTTACGTCCTAGAGGATGCTGGGGTTCACGTTAGTACCATGGGGTATAGATGGGTCCACTAGGAGCCACTGGCACTTTAAGGGTTTGAGAGTGTGGGCTGGCTCCTCCGTCTATGCCCCTCCTACCATACTCAGTTTAGAAAATGTGCCCGAAGGAGCCGGTCACAGCTAGGGGAGCTCCTGGAGCTTCTTTAGTTTTATTATTTTTCTAAGAGTTAAGTTAGGCACAGGGAGGCTGCTGGCAACAGCCTCCCTGCTTCGTGGGACTTAGGGGATGAGTAGTGTCCACCCTGAGGGGTTTTGAGCCACTATTTCCACTGACAGGACATTAGCTCCTGAGGATAATGATCGTTAGCCGCCCCAGGCGACCGCTCACTCCCTCAGCATGCCACCTCCCCCTAACAGAGCCAGAAGATACCGGTGGCGAGTGAGTCACCGGCCCCCTCAGCAAGCGGGGAGCCGGTGTGAAGATGGCGGCAACAGGGTGGGAGCGCAGTATTAACTGCGCTCCAGAGGCTCAGCGGTACATAGTGCGGCGCTGTGAGGGGCACCCTGAGCCAGCGCCTAAATCCTACACTGGTCAGCAAGTCTGTCAGGGACCTCGGTTACACTGCCAGCAGAAATCCTCAGGTCAGTATAAAGAATGGAAGAGCGGGAAGCAGCGCCAGGGTGGGGGAGTGGAGCTTCTCCTCAGAGTGGACCCAGCAGCGTTCAGCGCCATTTTCCTGCCTGCAGATCCTATACAGAGATGCTGACAGTGAGAGCTGTCCCTCCAAGCAACTCCAGCTATCCTGTGTGGTACCAGGGGGTTGTAGAAGAGGGGGAGGCTGTGTAAATACTGTGTAGTCTATTAAGGTACACAGTAAGTGCTGGGCAGTTGCATTATGTCTACCTCAGTAAGCGCTGTGTGTGGGTTGGCTCCAATCTCTGTGTCTATCTGTGGCATACTAGGGGGAAACTGTGTCTGACATTTCCCTGTGTGTGGGTGTTTGTTTTCTCACATAGCCATGTCTAGGGACTCTGTGTCTTATGCTGCAGAGGACATTTCCTCTCCGGAGAAATCCATTCCTTGTACACAGGAATATAATGTTTTGTCTCAGATAGCTCATACATAGACTGTAACTCAGGTGTTAAAGAACTCTACGGCAGTTTGGTCAGGTTCTGTTCCTATTCCTGCAAAATCCCTTAGTATGTTCCCACAGAAACGTGCACTTGCCCAGATTATGCAAGATGACACGGATACCGACTCTGATACAGCAGACGGTGATGGGGACGTGCTGAGGGGGGCGGCTTCCCTTGCAAAGGGGGTGCAGCTCATGATTGAGGCCATTAGAGATGTGTTAAACATTAATGACACGCCACCTGAGCAGGTTGAGAAGGCTTACATCACTGACAATAAGAAAGCCTCACTAACCTTCCCTGCGTCAAAAGAATTAAACACTATATTTGAAAAATCCTGGGAAAACCGGGAGAAAAAATTCCAGATCCCAAAAAGGGTTCTGGTTGCTTTTCCCTTCCCTAAGGAGGATAGGAAAAAATAGTTGAACCCACCCATAGTTGACGCATCTGTCTCCAGACTGTCTAAAACGGTGGTTTTACCTGTCCCTGGATCTACCGCGTTGAAAGAACCAGCTGATCGTAAGATTGACACTACACTCAAATCCATATACACTGCTTCAGGAGTGGCGTTAAGGCCTACTATTGCCTGTGCATGGATTTCTAAAGCCATAGTAAAGTGGTCAGGCACATTACTAGAGGATTTGGATACAATGGATAGAAGTGACATTGAATTGTTTCTACGTAACATACAGGGTTCATGGTGGAATCCATGAATGACATGGGTACGCTGACTGCACGGATATCTTCCATGTTGGTCTCAGCTCGCAGGGGACTCTGGCTACGCCAATGGTCTGCAGATGCGGAATCCAGGAGAAGTGTGGAGAACCTACCCTACACAGGTCAGGCTCTTTTTGGGGAAGCGTTGGATGCGTGGATTTCCACGGCAACCACGGTTAAGTCACCTTTCCTTCCCTCTGCTACACCTTCTATAAAGAAACCATTTTCTTCAGCTGTGTCGCAGTCCTTTCGGACCGCTAAGGCAAAAAAGTCCTAGCCTTCTACCACTTTCATTAGAGGTGATCATGCAAAATCCCAAAAGCCTGCACCCGCAGGCTCCCAGGACCAGAAACCTGCTTCTGGTTCCTCAAAATTCACAGCATGACGGTGGACCGCACAGCCTGGAGGATGAGCTGGTGGGTGCGAGACTCAGACGTTTCAGACACGTCTGGGTGTCGTCCGGCCTGGATCCCTGGGTACAGGATATTGTGTCCCAGGGGTACATACTGGAGTTTCAAAAACACCCACCTCAACAATTCTTCAAATCAGGCTTGCCAGCTTTGCTGACAGACAGGACTATCCTACGTGAAGCCATCCTAAAATTGGAAAAGTCACAGGTCATTGTCCCAGTTCCACCTCATATGCAAAACAAGGGTTATTATTCAAACCTTTTCATGGTACCAAAACCGGATGGTTCGGTCAGACCAATTTTGAACTTGAAATAGTTGAACCCTTACCTGAGGGTGTTCAAATTCAAAATGGAGTCTCTCAGAGCAGTGATTTCAGGTCTAGAGGAGGGAGAATTCCTGGTATCCCTGGCTATCAAGGACGCGTATTTCCACATTCCGATTTGGCCGCCACACCAGGCTTATCTCAGATTTGCACTGTTAGACAGTCACTATCAATTTCAGGCACGGCCATTCTGCCTCTCCACAGCACCGAGGGTGTTCACCAAGGTGATGGCCGAGATGATGGTTCTCCTCCGCAGACAGGGGGTGAACATAATCCCATATCTGGATGATCTGCTGATAAAGGAATCATCCCGGGAGACGTTGTTGCAGTCCATTGTTCTCACGACTCATCTGCTCAGGGAACACGTTTGGATCCTGAACCTTCCGAAGTCACATTTGGAGCCGACAAGGAGATTGTCTTTTCTGGGGATGATCCTCGACACGGAAGTGCAGAGGGTGTTTCTGCCGGAGGAGAAAGCATTGGTGATTCAAACAATGGTCTGGGATGTCCTGAAGCCATCTCGGGTATTAGTTCATCAGTGCATTCGCCTTCTGGGGAAGATTGTTGCCTCCTACGAGGCTCTACAGTACGGAAGGTTTCATGCTCGGTCCTTCCAACTGGATCTCCTAGACTAATGGTCGGGTTCTCACCTACACATGCACCAGAGGATATGTCTGTCGCCGAAAGCCAGGAATTCACTCCTCTGGTGGCTGCAAATGCCTCACCTTCTGGAGGGCCGCAGGTTCGGGATTCAGGACTGGGTCCTTCTTACCACAGATGCAAGTCTCCAGGGCTGGGGCACAGTCACTCAGGGGGAAAACTTCCAAGGAAGGTGGTCAAGCCTGGAATCCAGTCTTCAAATAAACATTCTGGAACTAAGAGCCATCTACAACAGTCTTCTCCAAGTGGCTCATCTTCTGCGAGATCAAGCCATTCAAGTGCAGACGGACAATGTAACGATGGTGGCCTACATAAACCGACAGGGCAGAACGAAGAGCAGAGCTGCAATGTTAGAGGTAACAAGAATCATCCTCTGGGCATAAAAGCACGCGGTGGCGCTGTCTGCAATCTTCATTCTGGAAGTAGACAACTGGGAAGCGGACTTCCTCAGCAGACACGATCTCCATCCAGGAGAGTGGGGACTCCATCCAGAGGTGTACACGGAGGTATACAGGGGAGGAGTCCTGGGGTGTACACCGGTAATGAGAGGTGCGACCCTGCGGAGACCTTTCAGTAGAACTGCATACAAAGAAAAAGGTTGCAGGTGCACAATTCAAACATTACCAATTTATTAATAATAATTATTGCAATAAAATTTTGCATTTTAAGCGAGGTTCTTCGAATAGTTATGGCCATAAGTAACGGCTTCCCCACCGCATCCAGGTGACCTCATTAGTCGGGCAAGTCCCTAACATTTTGGAGAGAACCTCGCTTAATAATGATTGCAATAAAATTTTGCATTTTATTAATAAATTGGTAGTCTTCACGGAGGTAACAGATCTTTGGGGTGTACCTCAAATAGACATGATGGCCTCTCGTCTCAACAAGAAGCTTCGGAGGTAATGTTCCAAGTCAAGGGACCTGCAAGCCACGACAGTGGATGCCCTAGTGACTCCGTGGGTGTTCCAGTCGGTGTACGTGAGTCCTCCACTTCCACTCATTCCAAGAGTTCTAAAACTCATAAGGAGAACAAGAGTTCAGGCAATCCTCATTGCTCCAGACTGGCCAAGAAGGGCTTGGTACGCAGATCTTCTGGATCTACTGCTGGAAGAGCCGAGGCCTCTTCCTCTTCGGGAGGACCTGCTGCAGCAAGGGCCGTTCACTTATCAAGACTTACCACAGCTACATTTGACGGCATGGAGGTTGAACGCCAGATATTAGCTCGGAAGGGCATTCTGAACAAGGTTATTCCTACCCTGATACAGGCTAGGAAAGGATTAACGTCTAAACATTACCATCATATTTGGAAAAACTATGTATCTTGGTGTGAGTCCAAGAAGTTTCCTACAGTGGAGTTTCAACTGGGACGGTTTCTCCTCTTCCTGCAAGCAGGTGTGGGTATGGGCCTGAGGTGGGATCCGTAAAGGTACAGATTTCGGCCTTATCCATTTTCTTCCATAAACAATTGGCTTCCCTCCCTGAGGTTCAGACTTTCTTAAAAGGGGTTCTGCACATCCAGCCTCCCTTTGTGCTGCCTACGGCGCCCTGGTGTTACGTTCTTTGTGCTCCGAACGAAAGATAAAGTGGTAAGTCCCGAGCACAAGAACGTGACGCTGAAATAATGACAAGGTATAACAATAACCCCTAGCAACCTAACTCTGTTGTTTCACCCGCATGGTCAGTCTACGCCTGCGAGACTATGTGTTCTTGGGCCCACGGCAGCCGCGTTTGAAGGGCGGATTAGGTCTGCCCAACTCCGATGCCCCCCAGTCTTAGTAGGAGACAAGGCGTAAATGGAGACGGGATGATAACAAGGGGCTACTACTGAACTACAAAGTAATCGTATGTGCGGCATGGCCACCAAAGGAAAAGGAAACCAAGGTACACTATCCAAACCCTACACGGCACCGCCGTATATCAGGTCGGACAGGTATGGCGGAACTCCTCTGCAAAAACACCAAAAACAAGAAAAAGGAATTCCACGGCCAAGGCCGCAAGGCGCGGCTGAAGGCCGCCACTCACAACACCGGGAACAACCGAAAGCGAACCGGAATCTTCGGATCTCTAACGCAGGTGACAACCGTCAGGAAGGCAGGGAGAAGTACAAGGATTGGCTTCCGACACCAGGAGTCAGGACCACCGGAACAAGATGACTGGACTACAGAACACCAGACAGGGAATTTTCTCCAGAGCAGGAACAGCTCACAGGAAGCAATCACCGGCGTATGTGTAATGCACTGAGACAGAATATAACAGGGAGCCCTCCAATAGCTGCAGAGAACCTAATTAGTGATGTCGTGGCGTCCCCGTTGCCATGGACCCGGCGGCTCGGCACGCACGCCGTCCTAGCGTTGCCAGGGACCCGGCGGCTGAGCGCGCACGGCATCCTGGCATTGCTAGGCGCCGTACGGGGGAACAGGGAGGTGCGACGCCCGTGACTGTTACTCGGCGAGAGCCACCGTGCCTAACACCTGGGATCTTAACGTGGTGTTACAGTTCCTCCAATCAGATTGGTTCGAACCTCTACCTGAGGTTGAGGTCAAGTTTCTCACGTGGAAGGCTGTCACTTTGTTGGCCTTAGCTTCTGGAAGACGTGTGTTAGAATTGGGGGCTTTGTCCTGTAAAAGCCCCTACTTAATCTTCCATGAAGATAGAGCTGAGCTCAGGTCGCGTCAGCAGTTCCTTCCAAAGGTTGTGTCGGCTTTTCATATCAACCAACCTATTGTGGTGCTTGTAGCTACAGACTCTTTGATTACATAAAAGTCCTTGGATGTTGTGAGGGCTTTGAAGATCTATGTGAAGAGGACTGCTCGTCACAGGAAATCGGAGTCTCTGTTTGTCCTTTATGATCCCAAGAAAATTGGGTGTCCTGCTTCTAAGCAGATAATCTCTCGCTGGCTCAGGTTCACTATCCAGCATTCGTATTCTATGGCAGGATTGCCGTGTCCTAAGTTTGTTAAGGCCCACTCTACTCGTAAGGTGGGTTCCATACGCGCACGCAGGGGGGGTTTCCGAGTACCTAGAAACCCCCCTGACCGCCGATCTATCGCAGAGCTGACCGATTTTTTATTTTTTAAAAACACAGTCCGTAGCTCCAGCAGCGTTATGGCCCGTCTGCCGCAGCTGCCTCCTTACATGTACAGTGACAGTGGAAGTCTGGCGGCTGGCTGCATGTAAAGGACGCTGAAGCAGGAGCGCACTGCGCAGCTCCTCTCAGGAAGCTGAGTTCTCAGCATGGGGAGGTAAACTAGACGCTATCGGATTTGAGGTGAGGAGCATGGAGTGACCGAACAGGGCAAGAGGGAGGGCCAGTGCACGCCGGGACCAGTGCCGGAACCTGACACAGCAATACAGGCAAACACCCAATGGGCTGTCTGCATGTAGTTTTTTAGGGTCTTTTTAGAAAGAAAAAAAAAGCTGTCTTTATTTCTCACAATGACCTGGTAGCGTCTAGTTTATGGCGTGTGGGAGAGGGGAAATCAGGTGCATTCCGGAGCCCTCTGCTACAATTCATTCTAAGGCAGCAGCAGCAGGGAAATCCCTGCAAATGCATATCTCTCACTCACTGGTGCCGAATCTCTCCCTATCTATGAGTCTGCACAGGGTTCAGAAGAGCATGTGCTGAGCTCTGATTGAAAGAGCTCGGCACATGCTGATTAGAAGAGCCCCTGAATGGACAAGACTGACACGTGACCTGCTTTCCTTACCCCTGGCACAACGATTTGAGGATCTCTCGGCATGGTCCCCATCTGTGAGTAATCAGCCTGCCTCCTCTGTCCCCACGGTTAATGCTCATATTCCCATAGCTCCTGCCTATAGCTGCAACCCTCTTTTCACTGCTTCTGTCTCTGTCTCTATATCCTCTGCCCACCATCTGTGTTCCCCTGTCTGCTCACCATCTGCCACCCCACTCTCTGCCCACCATGTGTGTTCCCCCCCTTCATTGCCCACCAACTGCCTCCCCCTCTCTCTCTGCCCAGCATCTGTCCCCCCTCTCTGCCCACCATGTGTGTGTCACCCTTCTCTGCCCACCAGCTGCCTCCCCCTCTCTCTGCCCAGCGTCTGTCCCCCCTCTCTGCCCACCATGTGTGTGTCCCCCTTCTCTGCCCACCAGCTGCCTCCCCCTCTCTCTGCCCAGCGTCTGTCCCCCCTCTCTGCCCACCATGTGTGTGTCCCCCTTCTCTGCCCACCAGCTGCCTCCCCCTCTCTTTGCCCAGCATCTGTCCCCCCTCTCTGCCCACCATGTGTGTTCCCCCCTTCTCTGCCCACCAGCTGCCTCCCCCTCTCTTTGCCCAGCATCTGTCCCCCCTCTCTGCCCACCATCTGTCTCCCCCCCTCTCTGCCCACCATCTGTGTCCCCCTGTCTGCTCACCATCTGCCACCCCTCTCTCTGCCCACCATGTGTTCCCCCCCCTCTCTGCCCACCAGCTGCCTCCCCCTCTCTTTGCCCAGCATCTGTCCCCACTCTCTGCCCACCATGTGTGTTCCCCCCCTTCTCTGCCCACCAGCTGCCTCCCCCTCTCTTTGCCCAGCATCTGTCCCCCCTCTCTGCCCACCATCTGTCCCCCCCTCTCTGCCCACCATCTGTGTCCCCCTGTCTGCTCACCATCTGCCACCCCTCTCTCTGCCCACCATGTGTGTTCCCCCCTTCTCTGCCCACCAGCTGCCTCCCCCTCTCTTTGCCCAGCATCTGTCCCCCCTCTCTGCCCACCATGTGTGTTCCCCCCTTCTCTGCCCACCAGCTGCCTCCCCCTCTCTCTGCCCAGCATCTGTCCCCCCTCTCTGCCCACCATCTGTCCCTCCCCTCTTTGCCCACCATCTGTGTCCCCCTCTCTGCCCACCATCTGCCACTCCTCTCTGCCCACCATCTGCCAGCCCCTCTCTGCCCACCATCTATCTCCCCCTCTCTCTGCCCACCATCTATCCCGCCCTCTCCCTGACCACCATCTGCCACCCCTTCTCTGCCCAGCATCTGTTCCCTCTCTCCCCACCATTTGTCTCCCCCCTCTCTCTGCTAACCATCTGTCTCCCCATACTCTCTGCCCACCATCTGTCTCTCCCCTTTCTATGTCCAGCATCTGTCCCCACTCTCTACCCACCATCATCTCCCCCTACTCTCTGCCCACCATCTGTCTCCCCCCTCTCTCTGCCCAGCATCTGTCCCCCTCTTTCTCTGCCCAGCATCTGTCTCCCCCTCTTTGCCCACCACCCGCCAACCCTCTCTCTGGCCACCATCTGTCCACCACCTCTCTCTGGCCAGAATCTGTCTGCCCCCTTCTCTCTGCCTAGCATCTGTCCCCACCTCCACCCTTCTACCCAGTATTTGTGTCCCCCTCTTTCTGTTACAGTAACAAGTAACTAGAACTGTGGAGTGCGGCTCATGACTCAATTTAACTAGCAGTTTGCAACATATGGATACACTTAGAGAAACATAATAGTACACAGTTATAACTTTAGAGGGTAGTTCATGATTTATTCCCTCTCGAGTAAAAAAATACCCTTTTTACACTACCAGCATATAACACGGGTTATTACACATGAACGTGCATAACCCGTGTTGCTGTGCGGTGTAAAAGATCGTCCATATTTGCCTGCACTGCTATGGAGCTGGGTGACGGGGAAGTGAAGAAACTTCACTCCCCCGTCACTAACCCCCCACCACCACCGGGTCGCCCGTCGGCCGTATCCGCAGTCGGGCAGCTTGGAGGCGTATTGCAAAGTGTGTAGGGCCTTTAACAGTGAAATAAAATTGTAACATCTTTTCTTTATCAATTTAATTTCATTTGCACATTTTGTCACTGTTTTATGTTTTGTGTATATTTTGCCTGTCTTAAATATATATAATAAAAGTTATATTTTAAAAATCAGTGGTCACTCCTACTAGGAGTGACTTATAGTTGTATAGAAGAATACAAGTGATCCGTGAGTGCCGCGTTAAGGAATACTTGCCCTCTTTCTGTTTACATATATAAACATTCTATTCCTGGGTGCACCTCCCTTGTGATAATAATAATAACATTCTATATTGACAAT
Source organism: Pseudophryne corroboree (assembly GCF_028390025.1). Classification (NCBI taxonomy): domain Eukaryota; kingdom Metazoa; phylum Chordata; class Amphibia; order Anura; family Myobatrachidae; genus Pseudophryne; species Pseudophryne corroboree. The sequence continues at coordinate 637,024,501 of NC_086448.1, forward strand.
TGGGAAAGGATAGCATAAACGGTTAAGTCTGTGCGGACACTGTACTACCGTCCACCCCATCTCTCTTCCCAAATTCTGACTGCCCCCCTCTCCTGCCCAGCATCTGCCCCCCCCCCCCCCACTTTTCTGCCCGGCATCTGGCTGCCCCAATTATTTGGAAACCCCCCCTTACAAAATCCTGCGTTTGCCACTGGGTTCTTCCTGGGCAGCTGCCCGGGGTGTCTCGGCTTTACAGCTTTGCCGAACGGCTACTTGGTCTGGGTCAAACACGTTTGCAAAGTTCTACAAGTTTGATACTTTGACTTCTTAGGACCTGAAGTTTGGTAAATCAGTTCTGCAGGAGCCTCCACGCTCTCCCTCCCATTCTGGGAGCTTTGGTACATCCCCATGGTGCTAATGTGGACCCCAGCATCCTCTAGGATGTAAGAGAAAATAGGATTTTAATTACCTACCGGTAAATCCTTTTCTCATAGTCCGTATAGGATGCTAGATGCCTGCCCAGCACTTCGTGATCCTGCAGTGGTTACTTAGTTCAATACTGTTTAGTTCTTGGTTAAGTACTGTTATGTTACCTGGTTAAGTGATATTGTTCAGCCGTTGCTGATTTTTCAAGCTGGTTAGCTAGGCTTGCCTAGTATGTGTGAGCTGGTGTGAATCTCGCCACTATCTGTGTAATAACCTTCTCTTAAAGTTGTCCGTCTCCTTGGGCACAGTTTCTAGACTGAGTCTGGTAGGAGGGGCATAGAGGGAGGAGCCAGCCCACACTCTCAAACTCTTAAAGTGCCAGTGGCTCCTAGTGGACCCATCTATACCCCATGGTACTAATGTGGACCCAGTATCCTATATGGACTACGAGAAAAGGATTTACCGGTAGGTAATTAAAATCCTATTTTTTTAAAACTTTTTAGGATTGGCTTTACTCTCTATAGCGATTTGCTTTTTGTTTAAAATTTTAGCTGCTCTTGTTACCTTTTTGCATCTTTTATTGCATTCCTAATAATACTGGAATGCCTCCTCCCCTCCAATTGATATAAATGCTTTGAAAGCACGCCTCTTATTAGCAATTTCTTTTTTGACCTCCTTATTAAGCCAAATTGGTTTGTGTTTAGTATTCCTGCATTTATTGCCCATGGAAATGAATTTGTGAATATTGTAATCAAGCAACCCTTTTAAAGCATCCCACATTTCCAAAGTGTCCTTACTCTGAAACAAAACTTCCCAGTCAATGTCGTTTAGTGCCTGCCTCAGCATATTGAAGTTAGCTTTGCTAAAGTTAAATGTTTTAGCTGTTCCCTTATAGCAATGTTTCTTGAAACTGTCGAATGTGATCATATAGTAGTCACTGTTTCCCAAGGTCTCCCCAACTGTAATGTCTGATATAATGTCCACATTATTGGTGATAACTAGGTCCAGGATATTATTACCTCTGGTTGGGTGCTCGACTAATTGAGACAAGTATTGATCCTTTAATGTGTTTAGAACCCTGCTGCTCCTAGCTTTTACACACGAATCGTTACTCCAGTTTATATCAGGATAATTAAAAACCCCTATCACTAGGATGTCCCCCATTCTCGCAGCTTTTTCAATTTGCTGTAAGAGTTGTTCCTCGTCATGTACGCTGATATCCGGTTGTTTGTAGCATGTGCCAATGACCAGTTTTTTTGCTTCAATGCCCCCACTGATCACAACCCATAGTGACTCCACGTTATCTCCAGCCCCCTCGTAAAAAACATCTATTATGTTTGGTTTTAGAGATAGTTTTACATAGAGACATACCACTCTTCCCCTTTTGGTAGCCCTATCCCTCCTGAAAAATGAATATCCCTTCAAATTTGCAACCCAGTTGTGGGAGTCCTCATACCATGTTTCCGTAATACCTATAATATCATTTTGATTTTTTGATACAAGCCATTCCAATTCCCACATTTTACCTGATAGGCTTCTTACGTTCGCAAGCATGTATTTTAGCTTAACATTTCCCTTGCCCGTTTGTTTTAATGGTATGTTATCCTTATTTGCAAGTGCCTTTCTAGAATTACTCCTACCGACTGTTAATCTCCACCCTCCCTTAGCACCCCCATCATACTTAATACAGCCTATTTTGCTACTATCCTCCTATCCTCATTTGACCTATTAGGTCTTTCTAAACCCCCCTCCCCCCCGATGAAGGTATTCTCCCTACCCCCATCCTTACTGTTCTCACTGTTTGACCTGTAGCTTCTAGCTAAATCCCCCCCCCCAGGCTCCTGTTGTGCTGTTGTGATGGAGACAGATGGTTTCAGTAATAATGTGGAAAAGTGAGGGGCACTCCTCAGTGGTGACTGGGAGGTGGTTAGTAGCGCATGCAATAATGGTCCCTTTATTGGGTGTTAGGGTGGCCAATCCCGGGATCGGCGGGATCCCGGGATTAAGGCCAAAAATCGTCCAGGATTCAATCCTGGATTGGAAGCTCCAATCCCGGGGATTTTGGGATCAGGTGGTCCTTTGTTTTTCTAATGTTGGGCAGCCTGGCTAGCTCCTCCTGGCTCCCCCTGCACAGTGTTACGTGAAGTCAGAGGTCACACTGCGCAGCCAGCCACCAGCCTCATGGACCTCACTGAACCGGAGGAAGTTACCCACGCACCCTCCCAGGTGCTATGGTAGTGGGTTATGAGTGCAGGTGGGGTGGGATGGGGCGTTTGGGGAGAGACACATAGGTAACAAACCAATCCCGGAAATCCCGGGAATGATTATTTTTCAATCCCGATACCCAGGATTGAAAAAATGTCCCAGGATTGGCCACCCTATTGGGCATGACATGGGAGTGTTGAGGACATGCCAGTGCAAGCGGATGCATTCCCAGATGCACAGTCAAAGGCATAGGAAGCCATAGTCAGCTGGAGAAACTGAAACTGCACCTGCCATAGGGCTGGTGCAAGTTTATATGGTGCAACCAATGGTGTCGTATTACAGCATGCTCAGACTCTAGCAATGGGCGTTGCAGTACGCAATGGAAGGAGTCTGTAGCGACTGCCCATAAATGCTGCTGTGTACACTTCTGCATGCGACTCATAGAAACATAGAGTGTGACAGCAACTAAGAACCAGTTGGTCCATCTAGTCTGCCCTACTCAGAATCAGGCCCAAATTGTGCATAAAATAAGGCACACAATTTCTTTCTTTTCAATATTTATATTGTTTTTGAAATCCAACCAGTTCATTTTCTTCAAAGGATAGCTAAGTGGAAGTCAGCTGGGTATGAGTATTTATTCTTCATATTGTAGTATTAGAACTAGAGAGCACCTTGTCATTTGTATAGATAGAAACCGTATCTAACAATATGATATGGCAGCAAACTGTGGGGAGGGGTCAGTGACTGGTGAGAAGTTGATGTATCAAGCAGTGAAAAGAGTGGAGCAGAGGGCCATTGGAGAAGTTGCCCAATCAGTTTCTACCTATCATTTTCTAGAATGTACAGTTCTTGATGCTACCCCAAAGTTGATTGGTTGCTATGGGCAACTTCTCTATTGGTCCACTTTTCCACTCTTTTCACTGACTGATACATCTACCCCTGAGTAACATAATCTTTGTTTGTTGATGGTTCTTTTAGGCCAGGAGACAATCCCACAAACTAATGCTCATGGGGACCCGCTGCCAGTCCGTGCATGCATAGGCGTGCGCAGACACCAACACAGGGGTGCCCCCCTCTGCCACATTATGTTCTACTCCCCCCCCCCCCCCCCCCATCCAGGACATAGACTGCTTACCTGCCCAGGTGAACAGTCTTATGTCCCAGAGCAAGGGGTGGAAGAGGTAGCCCATTACCCGGCAGAGGGGGGGAAGCCCAGAGCATTTCTGCTTCTGCGCATGCCTATGCATGTAATCCAGGACAATGTTAAGAGGCACCTGCTCTGTACTCACAGCTATAATCGCCATCGATGACTGGACTGTGTCTTTAATGATGCCGATTGTATAAGCAGGAGATTGTGCAGAGAGATGGGTGCCTCTAAACATTGTCCATCATACACAAACTGGCAGTGGGTCCCCATGAGTCAGTCTGACTCAGGGTCAGGACACATGGCTATAGGACATGTCTTGGTTCTCTTCCCAATAAACCAATGTCCAGTAGGATCAGCAATGTAGATCATGGTAACTTGACAAAATAAAGTCCTTACTGAAATATACAAAGGGAAATCATAATGGTAAAGCAATATATTTAGTAAAAATTGCAGGACTATTTGTACAAGACAAACATCAAAAGTAATTTGTACGTGGAAATCCCTTTAAAGTGGTGTTTCCTTCTTAGGCAGGATAAGGCATTGTGATAAGGATATGATTAACCAAGTTCCATGCAAGCACGCTTACTTTTGAAACATGACACAACAATAAGAAATGTTCTGGATCCAAAGTTACAGGAAGATAAAATATATCACCTACTGTACTGTAACAGATGTGTTATTAGTTCAAGAGCAAACATCTAACAAAGGGAATCCAAGGAAGCTGAGGAGAAGAGAGGAAAGGGAGAGGAGAGGTGAGGAGACGGAGAAGGAGAGGAAGCCTTTCCAATCTAGCAGAAGAGAGAGGATAAACAAATGGTGCTTATGAGGAGCATGACACTATAGCACCATTAGTAAAAACAATTGTATTATTTGCATATTTTGTATTCTTAACCACTTCAATATAAATAATATCTGCATCAAGAGTTACCATAAAGCACATTTATTGATTGTGTGCCTATTCCAAGCAATATACATGGACTTTGTATAAGCCCAACCATTTTATTTCAGGACAATGATCCTAATTAGTTTCAAACTGTTTAATGTACAGCATCACAAACAATATAGGAGTGTGGCATCAGTGGTGTGCTGTAAGACTCATAGCTCATTAACCTTACAGCTTATTATATAACACACATGTTTACATTGCCTACATGTAAAATGCAGATGCAATTATTTCAAATGACATTTAGACACAGACGATCCATTAACATTTTCATCACTACTGACAAATGTACAGTACACTAATGCAATATGTTACTATAGTTTATCATACAGTAGTTTCTTAAGGTTGGGTAAAAAATACTAGCAGCCAGGATCCTGACAGTCAGGAGACCGACAGCAGGATCCCGACATCCAGAATCCCCACACATCCCGGTAAGTATTATTACCCAACTCCTACTGTATCACCCCGGGGTTGGTGGGTATGTCTAGGTGATTGGAAGAGGTATCACAGGTGTTGGATGGTCATGTGACAGACCTTTCCCTTGCTCAGAGAGGTAGGATAGATTGATTCGATACAGGAATGAAACAGGAATTCCAACAGGATGTCTTTTATTGAGCCGCAATAAACTCTGGATTAAAGAGGATGATTAGCTGTTTGGCAAAAATAAGATAATCACAAGAACGACATGGCTTCAAAGAAGACTGGTAAATCACAGTCATTTAAGAAGATTGGTAAATCACAATTTAGATAGATAGATATAAATTCTTATTCCAATGTAGCACAATAATAATAATACAGTGATGAGAAAAGTGATGAAAAATACAATCCACAATGACAGTTGCTAAATTCCTAACTTTCCCTAATGAAGTTGTTGCAATCTTCACTGGCAAATAACATTGGAGCTCTGTTTAAATCCTGCAGTCCACAGTTTTGCAATGGGGAAATGGCACATGTGAACACAAGTAATCCTTGGTTAGCAAGAATGCCACTTTGACTCTATTGAGTCTATTCAAATAGGATGAAGCTAGCTAAGGTACTGTAGCGTTTCTCAACAAATACAGTTTACTTAGTAATAAGGATTCCTTGGGCAAATAAACTCAGTCCATTCCAGATACAGTAACTCAATCTCAATTGCATAAATGAGTTCCATGTTACTAAATATATCTCAACAGTACTTAAAGAGGTAGTGTTTGTCTTAGCTGTACTGAAATGGGCTGGTTGGTAAAATGTGGCATTGTAGGGCTGTATTACACTGCCTGTCCATTTACAATGTGCAGCGTGTGACAAATGGATACTTGGGCTTGACACTTTGTTTGCCTGTTGTTCATGACAATAACAGTCCCGGTGTACTCACTCAGAACTTGTGGAATAGAGGTACTCACTAGCTGGACCTGTCTCAGCGGTTCCTTACTGATATAACAAATCACCTTATTAAGGGCCTGATTCAGAGCCACCACAAAGCCAGTGTTCACAGAATTGAGTTATATTTTTGCCACTATGCATGAGCAAAATTTCTAAAAAATCCTACAGCGCATACGTCACACAATGGTGCTGCTGCAATTGAGACGCACAGTATCAGATATGTCTGGGATAAGTGTAGGGCATTCAAGGCTGGAGACTGGGTGTTGGCTATACAGATACGCAGAGATAGTCAGTCCTGTGGGCGTGTTATGGGAGAGTCACTGAAGTGCTTGCTTACTTAGATGCTCCGTCACTCACTTTGGAGGCCGTACTCAGATGGTAAATCTGCACCTGCCATAGGGCTGGTGCAAGTTTCGATGGCGTGACCAATGGTGGCATCTAAGGATGTACCAGGCGATATTACAGCATGTACGGACACTGACAGTGGGCATATCAGTCCTTGCACAGTCACATGCATGGATGTACACCAGGGAAGGACTTTGTAGCATTTGTATAAAGTCACAGATGTGCAGTCGCCAATAGACACTGTCATGGCCGCATCCAAGTCCTCCTTTGAATCGTGGCCAAAATCCCCGGCCCTCTTACCTTAGTGGGTGGAATCAGGGAGGCTGTCTGAAGGCTCCTGGACCTTGTCTTAGGAAAGCATAATTTTTTAAATGTAAATCTCCATCATTGACAACAACACTACAAATTTTCTAAGTATCCCAACATGTTGTCTTGATGCCAAACTAGACCTCACCTTCAGCTTTGCTCCTCACTTTCAGATTCTCTCCCACTCCTGTTGCTGCCAATACTGATAGACTATATACTGTTCTTACCCACAATGCAACAAAAATGCCTATCTTTCCTCTCAACCTTACCCACCTTAACTTTTCCGGACAACACTACCCTCACCCTTCTATCCCCATATGTAATCTATGCTAAATACTGTTGGCAGAGTGTTGCGGTGTCGGATAGGGATGTTAGTCCACAGTTAACCAGGATTATTGGTTTATTCAGATAATAGAGATAACAGCTTGTAGTATATAGTAGAGATGTGCACCGGAAATTTTTCGGGTTTTGTGTTTTGGTTTTGGGTTCGGTTCCGTGGCCGTGTTTTGGGTTCGAACGCGTTTTGGCAAAACCTCACCGAATTTTTTTTGTCGGATTCGGGTGTGTTTTGGATTCGGGTGTTTTTTTTTCAAAAAACCCTAAAAAACAGCTTAAATCATAGAATTTGGGGGTAATTTTGATCCCAAAGTATTATTAACCTCAATAACCATAATTTCCACTCATTTTCAGTCTATTCTGAACACCTCACACCTCACAATATTATTTTTAGTCCTAAAATTTGCACCGAGGTCGCTGGATGACTAATCTCAGCGACCCAAGTGGCCGACACAAACACCTGGCCCATCTAGGAGTGGCACTGCAGTGTCACGCAGGATGGCCCTTCCAAAAAACACTCCCCAAACAGCACATGACGCAAAGAAAAAAAGAGGCGCAATGAGGTAGCTATGTGACTAAGCTCAGCGACCCAAGTGGCCGACACAAACACCTGGCCCATCTAGGAGTGGCACTGCAGTGTCACGCAGGATGGCCCTTCCAAAAAACACTCCCCAAACAGCACATGACGCAAAGAAAAAAAGAGGCGCAATGAGGTAGCTGTGTGAGTAAGCTAAGCGACCCTAGTGGCGCGAAACAAACACCTGGCCCATCTAGGAGTGGCACTGCAGTGTCAGGCAGGATGGCCCTTCCAAAAAATACTCCCCAAACAGCACATGACGCAAAGTAGAAAAAAAAGAGGCGCAATGAGGTAGCTGTGTGACTAAGATAAGTGACCCTAGTGGCCGACACAAACACCTGGCCCATCTAGGAGTGGCACTGCAGTGTCACGCAGGATGGCCCTTCCAAAAAATACTCCCCAAACAGCACATGACGCAAAGAAGAAAAAAAGAGGCGCAATGAGGTAGCTGTGTGACTAAGATAAGCGAACCTAGTGGCCGACACAAACACCTGGCCCATCTAGGAGTGGCACTGCAGTGTCACGCAGGATGGCCCTTCCAAAAAACACTCCCCAAACAGCACATGACGCAAAGAAAAATGAAAGAAAAAAGAGGTGCAAGATGGAGTTGTCCTTGGGCCCTCCCACCCACCCTTATGTTGTATAAACAGGACATGCACACTTTAACCAACCCATCATTTCAGTGACAGGGTCTGCCACACGACTGTGACTGAAATGACGGGTTGGTTTGGACCCCCACCAAAAAAAAAGCAATTAATCTCTCCTTGCACAAACTGGCTCTACAGAGGCAAGATGTCCACCTCATCATCATCCTCCGATTCATCACCGTGTACATCCCCCTCCTCACAGATTATCAATTCGTCCCCACTGGAATCCACCATCACAGCTCCCTGTGTACTTTGTGGAGGCAATTGCTGCTGGTGAATGTCTCCATAAAGGAATTGATTATAATTCATTTTAATGAACATCATCTTCTCCACATTTTCTGGAAGTAACCTCGTATGCCGATTGCTGACAAGGTGAGCGGCGGCACTAAACACTCTTTCGGAGTACACACTTGTGGGAGGGCAACTTAGGTAGAATAAAGCCAGTTTGTGCAAGGGCCTCCAAATTGCCTCTTTTTCCTGCCAGTATACGTACGGACTGTCTGACGTGCCTACTTGGATGCGGTCACTCATATAATCCTCCACCATTCTTTCAATGGTGAGAGAATCATATGCAGTGACAGTAGACGACATGTCCGTAATCGTTGGCAGGTCCTTCAGTCCGGACCAGATGTCAGCATCAGCAGTCGCTCCAGACTGCCCTGCATCACCGCCAGCGGGTGGGCTCGGAATTCTGAGCCTTTTCCTCGCACCCCCAGTTGCGGGAGAATGTGAAGGAGGAGATGTTGACAGGTCGCGTTCCGCTTGACTTGACAGCAGACTTGTGTCTGCCGGAAAGAGAGATACAACGTAGGTTTTAAATCTAGGATCGAGCACGGTGGCCAAAATGTAGTGCTCTGATTTCAACAGATTGACCACCCGTGAATCCTTGTTAAGCGAATTAAGGGCTCCATCCACAAGTCCCACATGCCTAGCGGAATCGCTCAGTGTTAGCTCCTCCTTCAATGTCTCCAGCTTCTTCTGCAAAAGCCTGATGAGGGGAATGACCTGACTCAGGCTGGCAGTGTCTGAACTGACTTCACGTGTGGCAAGTTCAAAAGGTTGCAGAACCTTGCACAACGTTGAAATCATTCTCCACTGTGCTTGAGACAGGTGCATTCCACCTCCTATATCGTGCTCAGTTGTATAGGCTTGAATGGCCTTTTGCTGCTCCTCCAACCTCTGAAGCATATAGAGGGTTGAATTCCACCTCGTTACCACTTCTTGCTTCAGATGATGGCAGGGCAGGTTCAGGCGTTTTTGGTGTTGCTCCAGTCTTCTGTACGTGGTGCCTGTACGCCGAAAGTGTCCCGCAATTCTTCTGGCCACCGACAGCATCTCTTGCACGCCCCTGTCGTTTTTTAAATAATTCTGCACCACCAAATTCAAGGTATGTGCAAAACATGGGACGTGCTGGAATTTGCCCAGATTTAATGCACACACAATATTGCTGGCGTTGTCCGATGCCACAAATCCACAGGAGAGTCCAATTGGGGTAAGCCATTCTGCGATGATCTTCCTCAGTTGCCGTAAGAGGTTTTCAGCTGTGTGCGTATTCTGGAAAGCGGTGATACAAAGCGTAGCCTGCCTAGGAAAGAGTTGGCATTTGCGAGATGCTGCTACTGGTGCCGCCGCTGCTGTTCTTGCGGTGGGAGTCAATACATCTACCCAGTGGGCTGTCACAGTCATATAGTCCTGAGTCTGCCCTGCTCCACTTGTCCACATGTCCGTGGTTAAGTGGACATTGGGTACAACTGCATTTTTTAGGACACTGGTGAGTCTTTTTCTGAGGTCTGTGTACATTTTCGGTATCGCCTGCCTAGAGAAATGGAACCTAGATGGTATTTGGTACCGGGGACACAGTACCTCAAACAAGTCTATAGTTGGCTCTGCAGTAATGATGGATACCGGAACCACGTTTCTCACCGCCCAGGATGCCAAGGCCTCAGTTATCCGCTTTGCAGCAGGATGACTGCTGTGATATTTCATCTTCCTCGCAAAGGACTGTTGGACAGTCAATTGCTTGGTGGAAGTAGTAAAAGTGGTCTTACGACTTCCCCTCTGGGATGACCATCGACTCCCAGCAGCAACAACAGCAGCGCCAGCAGCAGTAGGCGTTACACTCAAGGATGCATCGGAGGAATCCCAGGCAGGAGAGGACTCGTCAGAATTGCCAGTGACATGGCCTGCAGGACTATTGGCATTCCTGGGGAAGGAGGAAATTGACACTGAGGGAGTTGGTGGGGTGGTTTGCGTGAGCTTGGTTACAAGAGGAAGGGATTTACTGGTCAGTGGACTGCTTCCGCTGTCGCCCAAAGTTTTTGAACTTGTCACTGACTTATGATGAATGCGCTGCAGGTGACGTATAAGGGAGGATGTTCCGAGGTGGTTAACGTCCTTACCCCTACTTATTACAGCTTGACAAAGGCAACACACGGCTTGACACCTGTTGTCCGCATTTCTGTTGAAATACTTCCACACCGAAGAGCTGATTTTTTTGGTATTTTCACCAGGCATGTCAATGGCCATATTCCTCCCACGGACAACAGGTGTCTCCCCGGGTGCCTGACTTAAACAAACCACCTCACCATCAGAATCCTCCTTGTCAATTTCCTCCCCAGCGCCAGCAACACCCATATCCTCCTCATCCTGGTGTACTTCAACACTGACATCTTCAATCTGACTATCAGGAACTGGACTGCGGGTGCTCCTTCCAGCACTTGCAGGGAGCGTGCAAATGGTGGAAGGCGCATGTTCTTCACGTCCAGTGTTGGGAAGGTCAGGCATCGCAACCGACACAATTGGACTCTCCTTGTGGATTTGTGATTTCGAAGAATGCACAGTTCTTTGCTGTGCTTTTGCCAGCTTAAGTCTTTTCATTTTTCTAGCGAGAGGCTGAGTGCTTCCATCCTCATGTGAAGCTGAACCACTAGCCATGAACATAGGCCAGGGCCTCAGCCGTTCCTTGCCACTCCGTGTGGTAAATGGCATATTGGCAAGTTTACGCTTCTCCTCCGACGATTTTATTTTAGATTTTTGAGTCCTTTTTTTACTGATATTTTGTGTTTTGGATTTTACATGCTCTGTACTATGACATTGGGCATCGGCCTTGGCAGACGACGTTGATGGAATTTCATTGTCTCGGCCATGACTAGTGGCAGCAGCTTCAGCACGAGGTGGAAGTGGATCTTGATCTTTCCCTATTTTTGGAACCTCAACATTTTTGTTCTCCATATTTTAATAGGCACAACTAAAAGGCACCTCAGGTAAACAATGGAGATGGATGGATACTAGTATACTTATGGATGACGAGTGACTGACGACACAGAGGTAGCTACAGCCGTGGACTACCGTACTGCGTCTGCTAGTATAGAGATGATAATGATATAAAAAATATATATATATCACTACTGCAGGTATATATAATATAATGACGGACCTGCTGGACACTGTCAGCAGACTCCTAAACTACTAGTATGAAGAAGATAGAAAAAAAAAACCCACCACAGGTAGGTATACAATTATGGACGAGCACTGACGACACAGAGGTAGCTACAGCCGTGGACTACCGTACTGCGTCTGCTAGTATAGAGATGATAATGATATAAAAAAAATATATATATATCACTACTGCAGGTATATATAATATAATGACGGACCTGCTGGACACTGTCAGCAGACTCCTAAACTACTAGTATGAAGAAGATAGAAAAAAAAACCCCACCACAGGTAGGTATACAATTATGGACGAGCACTGACGACACAGAGGTAGCTACAGCTGTGGACTACCGTACTGCGTCTGCTAGAATAGAGATGATAATGATATAAAATATATATATATATCACTACTGCAGGTATATATAATATAATGACGGACCTGCTGGACACTGTCAGCAGACTCCTAAACTACTAGTATGAAGAAGATAGAAAAAAAAACCACCACAGGTAGGTATACAATTATGGACGAGCACTGACGACACAGAGGTAGCTACAGCCGTGGACTACCGTACTGCGTCTGCTAGTATAGAGATGATAATGATATAAAAAATATATATATATCACTACTGCAGGTATATATAATATAATGACGGACCTGCTGGACACTGTCAGCAGACTCCTAAACTACTAGTATGAAGAAGATAGAAAAAAAAAACCACCACAGGTAGGTATACAATTATGGACGAGCACTGACGACACAGAGGTAGCTACAGCCGTAGACTACCGTACTGCGTCTGCTAGTATAGAGATGATAATGATATAAAAAATATATATATATCACTACTGCAGGTATATATAATATAATGACGGACCTGCTGGACACTGTCAGCAGACTCCTAAACTACTAGTATGAAGAAGATAGGAAAAAAAAACCCCACCACAGGTAGGTATACAATTATGGACGAGCACTGACGACACAGAGGTAGCCACAGCCGTGGACTACCGTACTGCGTCTGCTAATATAGAGATGATAAAGATGATAGAGATGAACAAAAAAAATATAACACTACTGCAGGTAAATATTTATATAATATAATGAATGACGGACCTGCTGGACACTGTCAGCAGAATGCGTTTATAGAATAAAAAAAAAAAAACACCACAGGAGTGTTTAACTTTTTCAGGCAGACAATATACTGGTGGTCACTGGTCAGTCACACTGGCAGCAAAAGTGTGCACTGTACTCCTGCTATAACTGCACCCCAGTCTCCCCCACAATTCAGCTGTGTGAGCAGTGAGCACTCAGCACAGTCAGATATACATAGATGATATTATCATGCAGCACACTGAGGCTGAGCACAGATATGGTATGTGACTGTGTATCGTTTTTTTTCAGGCAGAGAACGGATTATATTAAATAATAAATAAAACTGGTGGTGGTCACTAGTAACTATCAGCAAAACTCTGCACTCTGAGTACTCCTAATGCTCCCCAAAATTACTAAGTTAGTAGTAAATCAACTCAAGTGTCTCTATCTATTCTAACGGAGAGGACGCCAGCCACGTCCTCTCCCTATCAATCTCAATGCACGTGTGAAAATGGCGGCGACGCGCGGATCCTTATATAGAATCCGAGTCTCGCGATAGAATACGAGCCTCGCGAGAATCCGACAGCGGGATGATGACGTTCGGGCGCGCTCGGGTTAACCGAGCAAGGCGGGAAGATCCGAGTCTGCCTCGGACCCGTGTAAAAAGGCTGAAGTTCGGGGGGGTTCGGATTCCGAGGAACCGAACCCGCTCATCTCTAGTATATAGAAGATGTTCTGCAGCAGCAGGAACTCACAGTATACATATGAAGCAGTACAGCGGTAACACAGCATGTTAGTACACACAGGATGCAGCTGCATACACACAGGGTGCGGCTACGGGGTAGACAAGGTCACACACTGAGGAGAGCAGAAAGCTGCACGTCAGTGCAGTTTGTCTCTTCAGGAAGAATTCTCTCAGAATGTGCACTAAGCACCACTATCACCGGTACTAGATTGGCCTGCATGCAGGCACAATCTATCACATCGCTCATTTCACCGCTGGGTGAAATGAGCGTTCCACCCTGTCCGCTCCATCACTCAGCATGCATTGGGCTGTGTGCTGACCGGGGGAGAGATGTGTGCTGAGCGTTCTGTGCTAGATCGCTCAGCACACATCTCTGGGAGAAATCTCCCAGTGTGTATGGCCTGTAACTCCTGTATGCTAGACTTTCCCAGTGCTGCTGCTATTCATTTATGGTATTATCTACCTTGCCTGATAAGAAATTCCTAGCCTTCAAATCTTTAAGCACTCTCTGAAATCCAGCCTTCACCCACACTACTCATATTCCCATTGGTGCAATGTCACACCTGTTACAATCCCCAGCCTCAGCTAAAGCCGCTCCTCCTGCCTCATCTAAAGCCTCTCCTCCTGCCTCATCTAAAGCCGCTCCTCCTGCCTCATCTAAAGCCGCTCCTCCTGCCTCATCACTACTGTATTCCCACTACGTTTTAAGCCTTCCATAGAAACATAGAAAAAGTATGATAACAGATAAGAACCACTTGGCCCATTTAGACTGGCTGAAACACATGTACATGCACACACTTACACGCTAGGTTTAACTTTTTGTCGAGAACCCATTAACCTACCTTGTGTGTTCCTGTGTATCTATTTTCTCCCCTGTCCAACACCTTACAAATCAACAGCAATAATAATTACAGTATAGTAAAATGTTCAGTCCGCTTGTGCATATACTAAAACATGGATATAAAATGTAGAATGATGGGGATAATACTTCAGGTTGCAGACATTTATAATTGTCAATTTACATATTTTACTGAAGTGCTACACTTGAAACTGAGTCACCATAAGTAACATACGCAGATTCGAGGGGTGGGGGGGGGGGCAATGTACGTGCCCACCTGTCTTATTGTATTTATAATGTAGCATTCGGCGGGCTGGGCCGGGAGGCCCCCAACTTATCAAGGTACATGGGCCCTCATTCCGAGTTGTTCGCTCGCTAGCTACTTTTAGCAGCCGTGCACACGCATAATCGCCTCCCACGAGGGAGTGTATTTTCGCTTTGCAAGACTGCGAACGCCTGTGCAGCCGAGCGGTAGAAAAACATTTTGTGAAAAACAAGACCAGCCCTGTAGTTACTTATTCTGTGCGATGATTGCTGCGAAGAAGGACTGGAATTGACATCAGATACCCACCCTGCAAACGCCTGGACACGCCTGCGTTTTTCCAAACACTCCCAGAAAACGGTCAGTTGACACCCATAAACTCCCACTTCCTGTCAATCTCCTTGCGATCGGCTGTGCGAATGGAATCGTCGATAGAAGCAGTGCTCTTTGTACCCGTACGCCGCACGTGCGCATTGCGCCACATACACATGCGTAGTTTTGCCATTTTTTTAAATGATCGCTACGCAGCGAACATCGGCAGTTAGCAATCAACTTGGAATGACCACCATGGTGACAATGCCATGTCACGGAAACAGGTTTGTGTTTGGTGCACTGCCTTTGATAACGGCAGATCAGACATTCAAGATGAGCAGCGATCCAGCTGACCAAGCACATCCACCACAGGCAGTGCACCAAACCCGAACCTGTTTACGTGACATGACATTATCACCATATACCTCGACAAGTTGATAATAAATTCCAGCTGCTGATGTGCCCTCTAGATGCAGAAATCTGATCACCTTACGCACCTCAATGTGTGACCATGTTTCCGCTAGCCACACCCTCTTACACCTGATGTGGGGACAGTATGACTGATATGAGACGCAGTGTATTGGCCGTGAGGGGAAGCAGTGTTCTACCTGCTCTGGCCAGGTGGGAAATTAGAATGAAATAGAGAACATTACACATGTCTTACGAATACAAAGATGATTAAAAAACAGGCGCTCTTTAAAGTATTAAAACTTTAAAACATTGGAAGTCCACTTCAAACTTTTATAGCTTCCTCCAGATCGGTGCCCAAGTGTTAATGTGGGGTTGAAAAGACACTTACATAGCAGTTCAACCTCGCGTTCCTATAAAGGTATCTTTAAACAGGTCTGGATGAAGTTGATCCTGTCACACACAGCGGTCGTATGGAATAACACTTACATTTGGTTTCAGTCCCGAGTGCACTGAAAGGTATCTTTCAAACGATCCCCAAATGCAGTGGGTAGGAAGCAGGCAAACCAACGTGCATAAAAACATACACAGGTTTTATTCATAAAATAACACAAAAAAGAAAGCTGCAGCAAGAATGTCCCATGGAAGATAAATGTTCGTCACAGCATGGATAACTTCAACGCGTTTCAAGGATTCTTTCCTCTTTATCAAGAAGTGCGACCGCTTGGGCACCGATCTGGAGGAAGCTATAAAAGTTTGAAGTGGACTTCCAATGTTTTAAAGTTTTAATACTTTAAAGAGCGCCTGTTTTTTAATCATCTTTGTATTCGTTATATATGTGTGTGGGGATTTTGGAGGGTAAATCCCATCGATTTTAAATGGCAGCTTTAAAATTGCAGCGCAGGATCACAGACATATATATTTCTATTACACATGTCTTGTCTTGTTACTTACTTACAGTATAGAGCAACCCTTGTATTTTAAATATAATGAACTAGTGGTATGAACATGCAAAACATTAAAGGAAATGTACATTTTGCTGTTGGGCCTGGCTATTGCAGTGTAGTCCTGTGGTTTATATACAAGGATGGTCAAAAAATTTAGTTATGAAACCATTTGTATTGTCTACACTGCAATTTATTTTGCAGATATGGCGTTCGTTGTAGTTTAAGATGCAACTGTGGTAAATAACAGGTCATGTAACTCTTTAATTGGTGTATCCAGAGTAGCAGTTTCCCAGACTATGGGGGTCATTCCGAGTTGTTCGCTCGTTGCCGATTTTCGCAACGGATCGATTAAGGCAAAAATGCGCATGCGCATGGTACGCAGCGCGCATGCGCTAAGTATTTTAGCCCAAAACTTAGTAGATTTACTCACGTCCGAACGAAGAATTTTCATTGTTGAAGTGATCGGAGTGTGATTGACAGGAAGTGGGTGTTTCTGGGTGGTAACTGACCGTTTTCTGGGAGTGTGCGGAAAAATGCAGGCGTGCCAGGATAAAACGCGGGAGTGTCTGGAGAAACGGGGGAGTGGCTGGCAGAATGCAGGGCGTGTTTGTGACATCAAACCAGGAACGAAACGGGCTGAGCTGATCGTAGTGTAGGAGTAAGTCTGGAGCTACTCAGAAACTGCTAAGAATTATTTATTCGCAATTCTGCTAATCTTTCGTTCGCTATTCTGCTAAGCTAAGATACACTCCCAGAGGGCGGCGGCCTAGCGTGTGCAATGCTGCTAAAAGCAGCTAGCGAGCGAACAACTCGGAATGACCCCCTATGACGGCATAGATTACTGCAGCAAATGTGATAGCAGAATCTAGTTTCACAAAATGTGCTCCATAGTACATATTTGATTTTGGGCCTAATTCACACCTGATCGCTGTTGTGCGAAATCTCACAGGTGCCGATTATGGAATGACTTTGAATGCAAATGGATCGTAATGCGCAGATGCAAGGCCAAAATGCAAAAAAATCCTGTGTCTTTTTTCATCACTAGGTGAACGCAGGCTGATTGACAGGAAGAAGATGTTTGGGGGTGGTAACTGACCGTTTTCTGGGAGTGTCAGGAAAAACGCAAGCGTTCCCAAGCGTTTTCAGGGAGGATTTGTGATGTCAGCTCCAGCCCGATTAGCCTGTTTGTATCGCACTGTAGGAGTAAGTCCTGGGCTATGCACAGACTGGAAAAATCATTTGATGGTGAGTGAGTTGCGAATGTATTTGCAGCTGACCGGCATTTGCAAAGCTTTTCGAATGGCATTAAGCAGATTTGCACGTGGCAGGTTTTTACTCTCTCTGGGCAGCGACTATCCGATCACATACAGGGGGTCATTCCGAGTTGATCGCTCGTTAGCTAGTTTTAGCAGCCGTGCAAACTCATAGTCGCCACCCACTGGGGAGTGTATTTTAGCTTAGCAGAAGTACAAACGCATGTGCAGCCGAGCTCTGCAAAAACAGTTTGTGCAGTTGCAGAGTAGCTCTGAACCTACTCAGCGCTTGCAATAACTTCAGCCTATTCGTGTCCGGATTTGACGTCATACACCCGCCCAGCGAACGCCCAGCCACGCCTGCGTTTTTTCAGACACGCCTGCGTTTTTGCAAACACTCCCTGAAAACAGTCAGTTGACACCCAGAAACGCCCCCTTACTGTCAATCTTCTTGCGGCCGTCAGTGCGACTGAAATCTTCGCTACAACCTGTGCACAATCACAATGGGCTTTGTACCCGTACGATGCGCATGTGCATTGCGGCCCATACGCATGCGCAGAAATGCCGATTTTTCACCTGATCGCTGCTCTGCGAAACTCGGCAGCAAGCGATCAACTCGGAATGACCCTCACAGTACCTCTGCAAATTTGCAGAGGTGCGATCAGGTCTGAATTAGACCCTGTATACATAGACTGAGCTGTGTGAATAAAACTGATTAGGTACGGGCATAGTTGCCTACCCTTCCTCATTCTGCAGGAGACTCCCTGAAATAGCAGTAATCTCCCTCACTCCCTGAATAGTCCAGCAATCTCCCTGATTGCACCTTACCCCCATTATACAGCTATTACATTCTTGGGGGAAAAATAAATCAGAGCTACATACATTCAAATGGGATCATTAGTGCCAGTTCCCTGCATTGGTTATAAGGCACAATGATCCCTATGGCCACTTGCAGTATATGGAACCTCATGTAAAACACAATACACGAACAAATCCTGCAAAATATCAGTGTCTTTTCTTCAACAAATAGATTTTACTAACTTTGGGGCTCATTTACATTTGGATGTAAGTCATTTTCATGACACGCCTCTCCGATGTAGCAGTACGTGCCCGCGCTGATAGGTGTTACTTTCACAATCTCCCTGAAATGCTTTTTCAAAAGTAGGTAAGTATGGGTATGGGAGGTCCACACTATGTCTATAGTAAGCGGCATATTTAAAGTTATAAAACCCACACAGGTAAAATGCTGTAAGTAGCATTATTGTCAGGATCCCAGCAACGGCATTGCGAGATCAGTATACTTCCTGTAGACATAGTGAGTGTCATCTGACTGCATCCCGAATTAAACTTTCTTTTTTTCTGCATAATGGTGAGTGCACAATCTACCATCTACTTTATTTTGTGACCTTGCACCCAGGATGCAATGAGAAAGAACCCCATAGTTGTTTGTACCAGGAATATGTGCATACAAGCCTATACAGATTTACAGAGTCAATGAGGCAGATGACAACCTATCTCTACTTTGCTGTTTATATGACTCATTAAGTTCATGTGGATCAAAGGATATGTAAAGGGTGTCTTAGTAAATATGACCCATTAAGTTTACATGTTTTGACAACTCCCGTATGGGCCTGGTTTAATACTGAAAGGATTGCTAAAAAAAAAAATACCTCAGATTAATTCCTTATACTGAATTTCCACAGATAGGAACATATGTTTCACCAACTCTTTTTATTTTTCCATACATCTGTTAGTCTTTTTATACATATACTTTAATTTGATAGCCAGATTGCTAAAAATAAAATAACATTTCACTTATACTGAAAAATGTGAAATATCTACAAATTATTGAAGTGGATGGATTACTGTGAGTGAAAAGGAAAAGATAAAATATGTTATCACAATGAATTGCACATTGAGGGCATCATCTGTACCCTTTTTATTTGTAGCAAACTGCATGCGTAGCAAGGCGATATATGCATTGCTATTACCTTATTATTCTTTTCTCATCAACAGTCTTTATTGATAATAAAATTTTCTCTTTTATACAGTATAGGGTTAAGATACAGAAAAGAAAAAGGGAGGGGGGTACAGAACCAGGGGGATGGG
The DNA here is from genome assembly GCF_028390025.1 of Pseudophryne corroboree. Classification (NCBI taxonomy): domain Eukaryota; kingdom Metazoa; phylum Chordata; class Amphibia; order Anura; family Myobatrachidae; genus Pseudophryne; species Pseudophryne corroboree. Next base: position 637,044,170 of record NC_086448.1, read on the forward strand.
ATGCCGACACAAAATTATCAAACAAATCATAACGACAAATACAACACTTCCAATAGACAAAGAATTCAAATGCAGCAGGGAAAAATTACTCAAACAGTCATAGGTCATACAGTAAGGTATAACAGTAGGCATGAAACCTCCTAGAACAGTGAGACTATAATGGGCAGTAGATAGAGGGACTGGGTATTTAAGTTGGGGGGAAGGCACCCTCACCATCTGTCACATACTCATGCCAAGGCATCCATTAGACCACTGGAGAAGAAGCTGAAGAAGAATAAGGCATACATTCAGTTTCCATAGTAAAATGAAATTGGATCTTATTGATTATCAGAGTTAAGGGGGGTGGGGAAGATTGTTTCCAACTTTGGGCTATGGCAGCCCTGGCCACTATACAAATATGTCCTAACAAATATCTTTGGTGAGGCAACACTTCAGCAGGAAAAATTTGTAGCAGAGCTAAGGCCGGGGACGGGGATAATGATAAGTTCAACACCTTATTTATTAGTTGGAATATCTCGAACCAGAAACTTTGAAGAGAGGGACAAGTCCAGAAAATATGGAAAATGTGACCCACTTCCCCACAATTTTGCCAACAATATTTTGAAAATACCTTATTTTTCTGATGCTTTTATATCTTAGTGCAATCTCCATCCAGGCCCCCTCCTCTCTAGCTGTGGTGCACGGAGCAGACACTGGTATTGTACCAGAGTCTATTTCACAAATCTTCTGGAAATGGTGCAGTGGCCACTTTCACATTGATTTTCCTACGCCATGCACAAATCAACGGGAAAATGGCCACCATGCCATTTTCACAGTGATGTGTGAAGCAGTGCCGCTGCCGACGCAGGACTCTGGAGATGTAAATATTAAAGAATGTGTGCAGAGTATATATACCCCACTGTTCTGTATGGTGACTGATGGGCGGCAACGTGGAGTACGTATGTAAGGTAAAAGTTTTGAGGGCATGTCGTAGGCGTATAGTCAGAGTTGCTACCCAATCTCTGGCTTGAGTATGACGAGTATGAAGTGTGAATGCCAAATTCAGTCTCCTGCACCTAACATGGGATTGGTGTAAGTGCTTTTGTTAATGATGATGGCTGCTCTTGCGACCATTGGGCTGGGGTGGTGCAGTCGTTTTTATGCATACGGTACAACCTACAGTATACATTTGCTGTAGGCATCCAGAACTGTGACCGCATTACACGCGACTCTGGATAAGGCCCTGCTCAGTAATGATAGCTATGGCACCATGCATATTGTAACTGGGCTAGTTAACTAAACAGTTGGGTTTCACAATGGTTACTATATAAAACCCATGCATGGCTCCCCTTGTTACCTGTGCTATATGCAGTATACAGCAGTGACGTGAGGTGAGGCAGAGCCTTTCCTGTCATACTAACGTATGCACCAGAGTTTTGAAAATATAAAGAACATGAAAAATTGCAAAGAATTTATTAGAAATATTCTTTTTTGTATTATTCTAATCATTTTTATAGTGAAAACTCTGGAGTAAAAAGTCTATGGCAGGTGAGGCACCTTTTCCGCGCATCTCTTAACATAGCTCACCAAATGTCCAGTAGTATACAATATACTGCAACACCTGTGTATAAAACCGACATGAACCCTCAGGCTCAAATATTGTGTGTAAATCTGGCTCTGGTACTAGCTAGTGCCTCCTGGGCCATGTACCTCACCTCACGTCCCTAGTATACAGTGGACAGTTTAGTATAAAATCGAATCAAATCAATAAACATAAAAACAGTAAAAAATCCACCACTGGCTCTGAGCTCCAGGCATCCCCCCTGCCCCCCACTACCCGGGAATATGATCAGACAGGGAGCAGGAGACAGAGATGGTACTGGAGTGGCTTCCGATTGGAAGCTCTTTCTGCTCATCATCTCACACAGGGATGGCAATTTCAGAGGGAGGAAACTCCTCCCCTTGTGGAACTGCCAATACAGAATGTGGTTAACAGCAAGAGCTTCCAGCAGAAAGCCCATGCCGTGCTAAATCACTGGCTATAATGTGCTTTTAGGGGCTGTGGCCTGTGTAACCCTAGAAGCTGTTTCACTGCAGCTGTACACAGGGGCGAATTTAGGGGTCAATCCACCTCTAGGCACATCATTGGTTGCCACCATTACATCACTGCATCATGTCAGGACCAATGCTTCCAGACTGCCAAAGAAGCCTCAGTATCATCACCACACTTTACTAACCATCGCCTCCTCTCCCACCCTTCCAGTTACAAAAAAAAAAAAAAAAAATGACAAGTACAAAAAAAGAATCACCTGGCCTTTCTGGGCAGCAGCCTAGCAGGGCTCTCATGCAGGGCAGCATGCTGTGCCACCCACCCAGCAAGTGTTACCTCTCAACAAGCGTATCCCTTGTCTAGTGAAATATCCACCACTGGCTGTACATGAGCAAACACTGAGTGACCCACTGTTCACTATTACATAAGTCAAATCAGATGTTATAAATACATTGATTCTTTTTTATAATAGTGGCTTAAAGTAAATAAAATAATTTTACCTGCTACTGAGAGGTGGAAAATGAATCCTATAAGTTTAGCAGAAAAATTATTTTAGAACACTAAGCCTCAATTATAATAAAAAAAATCTATGTACTAATAACAGTGCAATTGATAATTGTACTTGATGTGAATTTTTTATTCAAACTGTTTTTATTAATTTTGCACGTTCTAGAAAGTGCATGTGGATACAACAGAATTTTACATGTTATAAGAATAAAATCATTTTGGATTTCAATTTAACAAAATTGTCAAGGAAAAAAAAACAAGGAAAGTAGTAAGAGACAAAGAAGAGGAAAGAGACAGGAAAGGGGGGGGGTGGAAGTGAAGGATAAATAGTTACAAAAGTCAGAGTGGGCAGTAAGAGAATCATCAATAATAAAAGTCATAGAGACACAGGCATCTGTAATGAGCAGTAATACACCTAAAACAGATTATGGATGGCTCAAGAAGGACAAATATAATGGAGATTCTTTAAACTCCAGCCAGGGCAGCCAAGTAGCAGTGAAACAGGAAATGTTTCTGGAGGAGAAGGAGATAAAGTCTTCCATCTCCATATAAAAATCAAATTTTTTCAACCAATTCTTTATTGAAGGAGCCATAGACGAGCTCCAACAAACAAGTATTATGGTTTTCGCCGCATTATTAAGATGTCTCAAAAGAGAATGTTTATAAGTCTTAGCAGAGGCCGAGGTAATATTTAGTAGCCAAAAGCCTGGGTCCTTAGGTACGTCACCTCCTAAAATAGCTTCTGAGCATTTAAATATAGCAGACCAGAAAGGGGTTAGCGAGGAGCTTTCCCACCATATATGTAAGAAACTACCTGCGGTCTAGTGGCATCTCCAGCACCTATCAGATACATTGGGAATCTGATGTAGTCGTACAGGAACCCTGTACCATCTATATACACGCTTATAGATGGTTTCTAAAGTGGCCAAACAGAGTGAACTAGCTTGAGTGGTACGAAAGATTGACTCCCAATCCCATTCCTGGACTATGCCTTGTAGTTCTTTTTCCCAAGCTGATGTGAATACAGGGGGTATGGGAAAGGAGTTCTCTATAATAATTCCATAGAGTTGTGAGATCTTGTGCGACGGTGATTGAGGATCAACCCATATACGTTCAAATGAAGTTAAGTTCCATCTTAGGTCCGACAATTTAAAAGAGGACGTTATAAAATGGCGTAGTTGGAGAAATTTCCAAAATTCTGAGTTTGATAGATTCCAGGAATTTTGGATATCGGGAAAAGAACGCACCCCATCTGGACACACCAACTGACCCAGCCTTAATATCCCAGCCTCTGACCATAACCTGTAAGAAGGGCTATGAAGACCTGGAGAGAAGTTGTGATTAAAAAGAAAAGAAACAAGGGTGGGAGATAATGGAAGAAATGTGGGTCTGAGTACGAAGTTTCTTCCAAAGACTTAGAGTTGGAGACACTGTAGGATGTTCCACCTTTGGGAGAGAAGGTAATCATGGGATGATCTCTATATGAGTGGAGAAGCACTGTTCCTCCAAAAAAACCTAAGGTTTCGTATCCTTCGCACGAGTCCACTCTAAAACCCTATTTAGCAAAACCACTTGGTAATAGCTAGGGATATGAGGAAGTTGCATTCCTCCGCTGTGTTTTCACCTAAAGAGAATATCATTTAAAACGGGGAGATGTAGATCCCCAAACAAATTTACGGATAAGGCTCTGAACTGACTGGAACCACACTGGAGGGATGTGAATGGGGAGAGTCTGAAGGTTGTACAGAATCTTAGGGAGAGAGTCTATTTTAACAACATTAATCCTACCAAACCACAATAGGCGTAGGGATCTCCATCTCTGAAAATCGGCACGTAGAGAGTGTAGGAGAGGCTTGAAGTTTAAAGAAACAAGTTCAGATAATTTGTTGGGGATTTGGACAGCCAAGTATTTCAGTTTAGTGTCATTTCAAGTAAAAGAATGCTTCAGAGCATCTATTGCAGTGGATGACGCTGTTAAATTTATAGCCTCTGATTTCAAGTAGTTAATTTTGAAATTCAGTAGGTCTCCAAATCTACAGAATTCAGCCATGAGATTTGGGAGGGATATAACAGGTTTCGAAATTATAGCTAATAAGTCATCAACAAAAAGGGCGAGCTTATGTTCTTGGCCTCCTACTTGTAAACCTGAAATAATTGGGTTCAATCTTATGGCCCTAGCAAGGGCTTCTATGCACAATACGAATAATAGGGGAGACGGGACAGCCTTGTCTGGTACCATTTGAAATTTCAAATTAATCAGACAATGAGCCATTGATCCGTACTCTCGCCGTGGGTGTATCATATAAGGCCATGATTCTATGAAGACAAGTGAAGCCCAGTCTGAGGTGGCGCAGGACTCCGTTCAAGAATCCCCAATCTACCCTATTATATGCTTTCTTTGCATCTGTCGACAAGACTATAGAGGGGACTGAGGACACTGAGGCTTCATGAATCAAGTTAATGACTTTGATTGTGTTATCTCTGGTTTCCCAACCAAGAACAAAACCAACCTGGTCTCCATGAATCAGTTTGGGCAGGAGAATTTTTAGGCAATTCGGTATTAGTTTGGCAAACAATTTTAAGTCAATAGCCCTCATTCCGAGTTGTTCGCTCGCTAGCTGCTTTTAGCAGCATTGCAAATGCTAGGCCGCCGCCCTCTGGGAGTGTATCTTAGCTTAGCAGAATAGCGAACGAAAGAGTAGCAGAATTGCTACTAAATATTTTCTTGCAGTTTCTGAGTATCTCCAGACCTACTCCTAGATTGCGATCAGCTCGGTCAGTTTAGTTCCTGGTTTGACGTCACAAACACGCCCTGCGTTCGGCCAGCCACTCCCCCGTTTCTCCAGACACTCCCGCGTTTTTCCCTGACACGCCTGCGTTTTTTAGCACACTCCCGGAAAACGCTCAGTTACCACCCAGAAACGCCCCTTTCCTGTCAATCACTCACCGATCAGCAGTGCGACTGAAAAGCGCTGCAGGATCAACAGCAAAACTGCTAAGTTTTTAGTTAAATAACTAAGCACATGCGTGCTGCGTACCATGCGCATGCGCATTTAGAAACAAATCGCAGCATAGCGAAAATTGGCAACGAGCGAACAACTCGGAATGACCACCAATATTCAATAAAGAGATTGGCCTATAGCTGGAGCAAGAGTTTGGATCCTTGCCTGCCTTCGGGATAACAGTGATGTGTGCTTCCAAGGTTTGTTTTGAGAAGTAGGATTTGTTAAATGCTCACGTAAGAAGGGGAGCTAACTTTTCTTTAAATGCTTTGTAATATGCCATAGAAAAGCCATCAGGCCCAGGGCTTTTGCCTAGAGGAGAAGCATCCGTGACATTAACTACTTTCTCAACAAGAAAGGGATCTTCAAGAAAATCCACATCTTCTTGAGAAAGAGTAGGGAAATTCAGGGAATGTAAATATGAGGCAATCGAAGTTTGGTGGGTCGGATCGTCAATCACCCTCCTTCCTCCCGATAGATTATATAACTTGGTGTAGTATGAACTGAAAGTTTCCGCTATTTACCATGTCTCATTGTGTGTGTGACCTTGGTCATCCTGTGTGGTGTGAATGAAAGTGATTGCTCGTTGTTCCCTAAGCGCCTTGGCTAAAAGTCTACCAGGGCTTATTCCCCCACTGGTAATGATGGCTTCTGCATTTGCTATAAGACAGTTTAATTTTGTCCGAGAGGAATCTGTTGAGGGTGGCACGAGCCACCTCAATTTCAACATGGTATTTGTGGGATTGGGATGCTTTATGAGAGGTTTCTAATAATTTAATTTCTCTTACGTCCTAGAGGATGCTGGGGTCCACATTAGTACCATGGGGTATAGACGGGTCCACTAGGAACCACTGGCACTTTAAGAGGGAGATTCAAATGTTTGAAAAGTTGGTTGGATGTCTGTTTTTTCCTGTTTATTAGATAGGAAAAAACAGACACCCAACTGACTTTTCAAACATTTGAATCTCCCCCTAAGAGTTTAATAGTGTGGGCTGGCTCCTTCCTCTATGGCCCTCCTACCAGACCCAGTTTAGAAGATGTGCCCGGAGGAGTCGGTTACAGCTAGGGGAGCTCCTAGACCTTCTTTAGTTTTATTTTTTTCTAATAGTAATTTAGGCACAGGGAGGCTGCTGGTAACAGCCTCCCTGCTTCATGAGACTTAGGGGTGGAGTAGTGTCCAACCCTGAGAGGTTAATGGCCACTATCTCCGCTGACAGAACACTGTGCTACTGAGGGTGATGATCGTTAGCCGCCCGAGGTGACCGCTCACTCCCGCAGCATGCCGCCACCCCCTAACAGAGCCAGAAGATTCCGGTGGTGAGTGTGACAGAAAGGGCTATCCTACAGGAAGCCATCCAAAAATTGGAAAGGTCAGAGGTCATTGTTCCAGTTCCACCTCATATGCAACACATGGGTTACTATTCAAACCTTTTCTTGGTACCGAAACCGGATGGTTCGGTCAGACCGATTTTGAACTTGAAATCGTTAAACCCTTATCTGAGGGAGTTCAAATTCAAAATGGAGTCTCTGAGAGCAGTGATCTCAGATCTGGAGGAGGCAGAGATTCTGGTATCCCTAGATATCAAAGATGCATACCTCCACATTTTAATTTGGCCGCCGCACCAGGCTTATCTCAGATTTGCACTGTTAGACACAGGGCCGGTGCAAGGTTTCTAGGCACCCTAGGCAAAATTTTTGCCTATCACCCCATCCCGTCAACTGTGTCCTGGCTCCTCTGTGCCGTCTCTCCCTCATTACATCGCCTGTATCCCAGCTCCTCTCTGCCTCTTTGCTTCCCCCTGCATCCCGACACCTATATCCCAGCTCCTCTGTACTGCTTTGCCCCATCCCGTCACCTGTATCCCAGCTCCTCAGAGCTGCTTCCCTCTGCATCCCGACACCTGTATCCCAGATCCTCAGAGCTGCTTCCCTCTGCATCCCGACACCTGTATCCCAGATCCTCGGAGCTGCTTCCCTCTGCATCCCGACACCTGTATCCCAGATCCTCAGAGCTGCTTCCCTCTGCATCCCGACACCTGTATCCCAGATCCTCGGAGCTGCTTCCCCCTGCATCCCGACACCTGTATCCCAGCTCCTCTGTACTGCTTTGCCCCATCCCGTCACCTGTATCCCAGCTCCTTGGTGCTGCTTTTCCCATCCTGTCACCTGTATCCCAGCTCCTCTCTCCCTCTTTGCTTCACCCAGCATCCTGACACCTGTATCCCTGCTCCTCTGTACTGTGTCCCCCTATCCCGTCACCTGTATCCCGGCTCCTCGTTGCTGATTCCCCGCATCCTGTCACCTGTATCCCAGCTCTCTGTGCTGCTTCCCCCTGCATCCTGACACCTGTTTCCCAGCTCCTCGGTGCTGCTTCCCCGCATCCTGTCACCTGTATCCCAGCTCTCTGTGCTGCTTCCCCCTGCATCCTGACACCTGTTTCCCAGCTCCTCGGTGCTGCTTCCCCGCATCCTGTCACCTGTATCCCAGCTCTCTGTGCTGATTCCCCCTGCATCCTGACACCTGTATCCCAGCTCCTCGGTGCTGCTTCCCCGCATCCTGTCACCTGTATCCCAGCTCTCTGTGCTGCTTCCCCCTGCATCCTGACACCTGTTTCCCAGCTCCTCGGTGCTGCTTCCCCGCATCCTGTCACCTGTATCCCAGCTCTCTGTGCTGCTTCCCCCTGCATCCTTACACCTGTTTCCCCATTTACTCGGTGCTGCTTCCCCGCATCCTGTCACCTGTATCCCAGCTCTCTGTGCTGCTTCCCCCTGCATCCTGACACCTGTTTCCCAGCTCCTCGGTGCTGCTTCCCCGCATCCTGTCACCTGTATCCCAGCTCTCTGTGCTGCTTCCCCCTGCATCCTGACACCTGTTTCCCAGCTCCTCGGTGCTGCTTCCCCGCATCCTGTCACCTGTATCCCAGCTCTCTGTGCTGCTTCCCCCTGCATCCTGACACCTGTTTCCCAGCTCCTCTGTGCTGCTTCCCCGCATCCTGTCACCTGTATCCCAGCTCCTCAATGCTGCTTTCCCCATCCCGTCACCTGTATCCCAGCTCCTCGGTGCTGCTCCCATCCATCCCGTCACCTGTATCCCAGCTCCTCGGTGCTGCTTCCCCGCATCCTGTCACCTGTATCCCAGCTCCTCAATGCTGCTTTCCCCATCCCGTCACCTGTATCCCAGCTCCTCGGTGCTGCTCCCATCCATCCCGTCACCTGTATCCCAGCTCCTCGGTGCTGCTCCCATCCATCCCGTCACCTGTATCCCAGCTCCTCGGTGCTGCTTCCATCCATCCCGTCACCTGTATCCCAGCTCCTCAATGCTGCTTTCCCCATCCCGTCACCTGTATCCCAGCTCCTCAATGCTGCTTTCCCCATCCCGTTACCTGTATCCCAGCTCCTCTCTCTCTCTTTGCCTCCCCCCCCCCCATATTCCAAAACCTGTATCCCAGCTCCTTTGTGCCATTTAACCCATCCTGTCACCTGTATGCCAATGCTTTTTTGTCACTTCCCCGTCACCTGTATCACTGCTCCTCTGTGCTGCTTCCTCCCATTATATATATATATATATATATATATATATATAATTTATGAAGTCCCAAGTGCTCTGTATCTACATATTAAACAATACATCCCTTTACTGAGACCCCACAAAACATTACTACAGACACCTGCCCCCACTCCAAGCACGCATAACTTTACACCATGCGCTAGTAACTTAAATACAGTATATCTAAATATGACATTATCCCACCCCACATATACAGTAACTGCTATACCCACTTCCCCAGATAATATTAATATACACCCCAACCCCCAGATAACACTAAAAAACACCCACCTACTGCTTGAAGGGTTCTGCATTTTCTCTCACTCATACTGCACACTGAGAAGCAGGGCAGGATAGGCCCACACAGACAGAGCATGACTCCAGGAGTAGGAAGAGGCGGGGCCTCGGGAAGAGGGGGCGGAGCCTCGGGAGGGGCAGGAGAAGGTCATACTATAGTAGGTACGTGGTTGGGTCCCGGGGAACGGAGCAACCACAGCGCAGAGAGGAAGGGGGGCAGGCATCGGGCACTGCTGCTGGCTGCACCGGACATGTCAGACTGTGACATGTCTGCAGTCTCAGCCAGTAAGCCTGTGCAAACCGTCACTGTGGTAAAATAAGGATGTCTTTTTAAGAGACATCCTTATTACAGTGCTGGGAGACTCGGTCCCGCCCCCTCAGGAGTCGGCGCCCATAGGCAGCTGCCTAAAGCTGCCTAATGGTAGCGCCGGCCCTGGTTAGACAGTCACTATCAGTTCCATGCACTGCCATTCGGTCTCTCCACGGCACCGAGGGTGTTCACCTAGGTGATGGCAGAGATGATGGTTCTCCTCCGCAGACAGGGAGTGAACATAAATCCATATCTGGACGATCTGCTGATAATGGCATCGTCCAGGGAGAAGTTGTTGCTATCCATTGCTCTCACGACTCATCTTCTCAGGGAACAGGGTTGGCTCCTGAACCATCCAAAGTCACATTTGGAGCCGACAAAGAGATTGTCTTTCCTGGGGATGATCCTTGACACGGAAGTGCAGAGGGTGTTTCTACCGGTGGAGAAAGCGTTGGTGATACAAACAACGATCCGGGATGTCTTGAAGCCTACCCGGGTATCGGTTCATCAGTGCATTCGCCTTCTGGAGAAGATGGTTGCCTCCTACGAGGCTCTACAGTATGGAAGATTTCATGCTCGGTCCTTCCAACTCGATCTCCTAGACAAGTGGTCGGGATCTCACCTACACATGCACCAGAGGATACGTCTCTGTCGCCGAAAGCAAGGATTTCACTCCTCTGGTTGAGCCTTTACAGGAGGCTGAGGTCAAGTTTCTCACGTGGAAGGCTGTCACACTGTTGGCCTTAGCTTCTGCTCGACGTGTGTTAGAATTGGGGGCTTTGTCCTGTAAAAGCCCCTACTTAATCTTCCATGAAGATAGAGCTGAGCTCAGGTCACGTCAGCAGTTACTTCCAAAGGTTGTGTCGGCTTTTCATATCAACCAACCTATTGTGGTGCTAGTAGCTACAGACTCTTCGATTACATAAAAGTCCTTGGATGTTGTGAGGGCTTTGAAGATCTATGTGAAGAGCACTGCTCGTCACAGGAAATCGGACTCTCTGTTTGTCCTTTATGATCCCAAGAAAATTGGGTGTCCTGCTTCTAAGCAGACGATTTCTCGCTGGATCAGGTTCACTATTCAGCATGCATATTCTACGGCAGGATTGCCGTGTCCAAAATCTGTTAAGGCCCACTCTACTCGTAAGGTAGGTTCTTCCTGGGTGGCTGCCCAAGGGATCTCGGCTTTACAACTTTGCCGAGCGGCTACTTGGTCAGGGTCGAACACGTTTGCTAAGTTCTACAAGTTCGATACTTTGGCCTCTGAGGACCTAAAGTTTGGTCAATCAGTTCTGCAGGAGCCTCTGCACTCTCCCTCCCTTTGTTCTTAGTTACGTACTGCGTTGTTGCTTTGTTCAGTAATGTTATTCAGCTTTTGCTGAGTTTTCAAGCTAGTTAGCTTGGTTTGCCTTGTTTGTGTGAGCTGGTGTGAATCTCGTCAGTATCTGTGTAAAATCCTTCTCTCGAAATTGTCCGTCTCCTCGGGCACAGTTTCTAGACTGGGTCTGGTAGGAGGGGCATAGAGAGAGGAGCCAGCCCACACTATTAAACTCTTAAAGTGCAAGTGGCTCCTAGTGGACCCTTCTATACCCCATGGTACTAATGTGGACCCAGCATCCTCTACGGACTACGAGAAAAGGATTTACTGGTAGGTAATTAAAATCCTATTTTTGGCAAGCAGCTCATCTCTCTGTTGCGTTTTTTGCTTCTTTAAATAGGAACCGAGTTGTATACAAGTACCTCTCAAAACACATTTATGAGCTTCCCATATTGATATTTTGGAAGTGTCCTCTCAGTCATTGTTACCGATATAGTCATCAATGGCTAAGTCTAATTGGGATTTACAATGAGTATCTTGTAAAAATGTGTCTAACCTCATAAATATCACGTGTCTCCTATCCCCCTCCAAGTCACTAAAATGTGCCTTATTGAATGCACGCTCTGTTTGTAACAAATTAACATCCTTCCATGACCTCTTCTATCTCACAACTTTAATCTGCTGGCTATAACAGAAACATGGCTCACACAATCAGACATGGCCTCCCCTGCAGCACTGTCACACGGTGCTTTCCACTTCACACACACATCCAGGCCTAATAATAGTAAAGGTGGTGGGGTTGTAATCTTACTGTCCCAATTTTTCACATACACTGTTCTACCTCTGTTTCCATCACTCGCATTCACATCAGTTGAAGTTCACTCTATCAGTATTTTCACCCCCTTCTTTCTGCGCATTGCAGCTATCTATCGCCCTCCTGGGCAACCCAAACAACAATTTCTAGAAGATTTTTCTGCCTTGCTCCCACTCTTCTTATCCTCTGACATCCCCACCATCATTATGGGCAATTTCAATATAGCTCTTGACAATGCACAATCTGTTCATGCCTCCAAACTCCTCTCTCTTGGCCTCACCCAATGGTCCAACTCCTCTACTCACCAGGAGGACCACTGCCTTGATCTTGTGTTCACCAGGCTCTGCTCCATTTCCGAATTCATTAACACTCCTTTCCCTCTCTCTGATAACAAACTGATCACCTTCACAATCTTTTCTATTAATCTAAATTCTATGACACTAAAACCAAGCAAGCCTCCTCTAACCTGCAGAAATAACAATATACATTTTCAACAGCTTGCCACTTCTCTGCAACAACTCCTCTCACCAATCTCTACATTTAACACACCTGACACTGCTGTATCCCACCTGCACCAGTCCCTAGAGAGTGCCCTTGATGAAGTGGCTCCAGCTACCCATCACACTCCATGTAGGCTTAGATGCCAACCATGGCACTCTAAATCAACAAGACACCTACAAAAACTGTACGTAAAGTAGAACGTCAGTGGCGTAAATCTCAAAATCCAAGTGACTTTCTCACATATAAGACCACCTAACACTCCTATCGTCAGGCCCTGGACACTGCCAAACAAATATATTTCCAATCTCTCATCTCTTATGCCACCAACGCCAAGCGACTTTTTAATACATTTAAATCACTTCTTTACCCTCCCTCACCTCTTACACTAGCTACTATCAGTGCACAAGAACTTGCTTCCTACTTCAAGGATAAGATTGATAAAAACCGAGATGAAATAGTATGCTCTAACTCAGCCAGTGACCTGCTCAATTCCCTACCTGAAACCTCTGGCACTTTCTCTTCATTTGATCCCACAAGTGAAGATGAAGTATCAACACTCTTTTCATCCTCCTACTCCACTACCTCTCCTCTTGATCCTATACCCTCACAAGTCAGTAAAGCTTTGTCTCCTGTGCTTATCCCAACCTTAACTAAAATCTGTAATCTCTCTCTCACTACTGGTATCCTTCCTTCTCTGTTTAAACATGCAGTGATTACTCCCATTCTAAAAAAACACAACTCTGACCCAAACACACTCTCTAACTACCGTCCCATTTCTCAGCTACCATGTCCCTCCAAGCTACTTGAGAGACTTGCCTAAACTCGCCTTACACACTTTCTTAACTCCCACAACTTATTGGACCCACTTCAGTCAGGATTTCGTGCCCAACACACAGCACTGACCAAAGTAGTGAATGATCTAGTCACTGCTAGATCGAAAGGCCAGTACACACTACATATTCTTCTAGATCTCTCTGCTGCTTTTGACACTGTTGACCATTCTCTTCTCATACAAACACTACATTCCCTAGGTCTTCAAGACACAGCCCTTACTTGGTTCTCATCCTACCTATCTAATCACTCTTTCAGTGTTCACTTCTCTGATTCTACCTCTTCTTCTCTACCTCTATCAGTTGGAGTACCACAAGGCTCAGTTTTGGGTCCTCTGCTGTTCTCAATCTATACCTCATCTCTTGGTAAACTAATCAGCTCCTTCGGATTTCAGTATCATTTGTACGCTGATGATACTCAAATCTACCTATCCTCCCCAGATTTATCACCATCTGTATTGGCTCGTGTCACTGGATGCCTGTCTGCCATTTCATCTTGGATGTCATCTCGCCACCTCAAACTCAACATTTCCAAAACAGAATTGATTATTTTCCCACCAGCCAAGAGTTACCAACCTGATATCTCCATAACTGTTGGCAATGCGACTGTCCACCCTACCCCACAAGCTTGCTGCCTAGGTGTCATCCTTGACTCTGAACTGTCCTTTGTTCCACACATTCAATCTGTCTCTAAATCATGTTACATGCACCTAAAACACATATCCAAAATACGCCCTTATCTTACACAAGACACTGCAAAAACTCTAATCCATGCACTCATCATCTCCCGCATTGATTATTGTAATAGTCTCCTTACTGGTCTTCCCAAGCATAGGCTCTCACCACTACAATCCATTTTAAATGCAGCTGCAAGGCTAATCTTCCTTGCTAGACTTTGTTCGTCTGCTGATCCGCTCTGTCAGTCCCTCCATTGGTTACCGGTATTTTACCGTGTTAAATATAAAATACTTTTACTTACATACAAGGCTATTAACCAAACTGCACAATCATACATCTCCTCCCTTATCTCAAAATATCTCCCTACCAGACCTCTCCACTCTGCACAAGATCTGTGTCTCTCATCCACATGTATTACCTGTTCCCACTCAAACTTACAGGACTTTACCCGGGCTTCACCCACTCTGTGGAATGCCCTCCCGCATACAATAAGACTCTTCTCTAGACTCCAAACCTTTCAACGTTCCCTGAAAACTCATCTCTTCAGACAAGCCTACCAAATTCCAGACCCACCCACATAACCTTCAATGCTTCCCTATCCAGTTACATCCTCTCTGTACAGTCCACATAACCTCACATATATTGTCTTCCAGCATTGCTGTGTGATCATATCATACAACCCATTAAGAACCTAGCAATCTGGTGGACCATTATGCAACAGGTAGCATCTATCCTTGTGTATCACTGTCTATTTCCCTATAGATTGCAAGCTTGCGAGCAGGGCCTTCCTACCTCTATGTCTGTCTGTCTTTGCCCAGTTTTGTTCTATAACTGTTGTTCTAATTGTAAAGCACAACGGAATATGCTGCGCTATATAAGAAACTGTTAACAAGTAATAATAAAATAAATAATGTGTCATTAAAGTGCCAAGTACATTACTTCACGGGTAGATGGGGGAGTGAAAGCTGAAGAAATACAGGTGCGTGGTCGGACCACATAATTGAGCCTATCGAGGCATCTGATAAGAGGTGTAGATGTCGGTGGCTAAGAAACAAATAGTCAATTCTAGAGTATGTGTGGTGAGCATATGAGTAAAATAAGTAGTCTAAGTCAGAGGGGTGGGAAAGTCTCCAAGTATCAATCAGCTGGTGGTCCAGAAGGGTGCACTTCATCCTCCTATATTCCTTCCCGGGCCTATAAGAGGCTGTATTGGTAGTGTCTCATGTGGGATCAAGAGACCAGTTTAATTCCCCACCCATAACCACAACCAGGGGCGGATTGGGAACAAAAAGCGGCCCTGGAAAAAATTTTGTACTAGTGGCCCCACATGGGCAGCACCAGAGGTGTAAGGTCTAGCCATGGGCCATGGCAGCAGCACCCTACCCCCAAGACTTTCCAGATAGTGGGCATGTCCAGCATCAAGGGGAAAGTTAAAAGGAAATAAAATTAAATATTATGAGCACATTATATGATACACCTTTAGAATTTAGGAAACTATATAATTCTTTAGAAAGATATATTTTCTTGCTTATTACACCAACCGCGTATCCCAGTCACTATTCACTCAATCTTATATGTCATCCAAGCAGGCAGACAGAGCATACACTAGATCATCTGCAATCACAGGCTAAGTGGCAAAGTAATTTTCATATATGCAAATTATTTTGCATCTTATTCATTATGTCTATAAATAGGACCACATGTCCTCAAACAAAACAGGCCCCGCGGGTGCGTCGGCCCACCGGGAATCTTCCCTGTAGACCCTATGGCCAATCCGCCTCTGACCACAACCCCCTCTAACAAAGGCTCAGACTTTTCTAGAATAGAGGAAACAAAGTTTGGTTGTTTCATGTTGGAGGTGTAAACATTAAGCAAGGAGAAATGTTGATTATAAATATCACATTTAACGTATATACCTCTACCTTCCATTATTTTGTGAGATGAAAGATTAGTGATCGGTAAGTGTCTAGCAAGCAATACAGCTACTCCCAAGGTCTTGCCAGCAGAATTATTAGAAGTAAAGACATGTGGGTAGTAATGACATTTTATGGAAGGAGTGCCCCCTAACTTGAAGTGTGTTTCCTGAATAAATGCTATGTCGACCCTATCATTTCTAAGGCATTTGAGTAGTTTGGATCGTTTTTCGGGAACATTTAGGGGGTAATTCAGAGTTGATTGCAGCAGCCAATTTGTTAGCAGTTGGGCAATACCATGGGGGTCATTCCGAGTTGTTCGCACGCAAGCTGCTTTTAGCAGCTTTACACACACTAAGCCGCCGCCTACTGGGAGTGAATCTTAGATTCTTAAAATTGCGATCGAAAGATTCTCTAAATTGCGACCACACACCTCTTAGCAGTTTCTGAGTAGCTCCAGACTTACTCGGCATCTGCGATCAGTTCAGTGCTTGTCGTTCCTGGTTTGACGTCACAAACACACCCAGCGGTCGCCCAGACACTCCTCCGTTTCTCCAGCCACTCCCGCGTTTTTCCCAGAAACGGTAGCGTTTTTTCGCACACACCCATAAAACGGCCTGTTTCCGCCCAGAAACACCCACTTCCTGTCAATCACACTCCGATCACCAGAACGAAGAAAAAACCTCGTAATGCCGTGAGTAAAATTCCTAACTGCACAGCAAATTTACTTGGCGCAGTCGCACTGCGGACATTGCGCATGCGCATTAGCGACTAATCGCTCCGTTGCGAGAAAAAAATACAGAGCGAACAACTCGGAATGACCCCCCATGTGCATTCAGAGCCGGATTAAGTCCATGGGGGGCCCGGGGTACTTAAGACAGTGGGGCCCCTATTCAAGAGAGGAGGAGGAGGACGGGGGGTGTCACATACCATCCAACGATCGACCTGCGCTCCCGTCCCCGCCAACCGCACAAACAGCTGAGCGACTGCTCAGCTCTCCAATCATGTATGAATGAAGTAGCCTGCCGCTCAGCCATTGGGGCAGCCTACTTCACTCATACGTTATTGGACAGCTGAGCCGTCGCTCAGCTGTCCTGTCTGTACGGCCGCTGCTGCAGTGTGGATGGGAGCAAAGCACCACAGATCGGATCGGAAGAGAGATCTGTGGTGGCAGGGGCAAACGCAGGATTTTCTTGGGGGGGTTTCCGTACATGCATGCATGTATGTTTTATATATAAATATATATATATATATATATATATATATATACACACAAACACATAATGGTATGTTTTATGCACTGTTTGGTTTTGTTTACTTCACCGCATACAGCCTTGAAAAAAGCGCCCTGCGTGGTGCTGAAACGTCGGCAAGCTATGACCTTTATGATTGAAATTTGATTTGCAAGTACATTCTACTCTTGTTCACAGTCTTTTGAGTGCCGCCTGGTTTTTACACATTGGGGGTGGGCCGTTGTTAACCCCTCTCTAGAAGACCACAGTTTCATACACTTTACATAAGGAAGGCACCGGGGCAAGTTACTCTATTTGAAAGGAGTGCCAACCATCCCAGATATAGATATAGATATATATATATATATATATATATATATATATAAATAATACATACACATATACACACTTCTGTACATATACACAGCATGCATATATACATACATACATACATACATACATACATACACACACGCACGCATAGCATCCTTACAAAAGCATATATACATAAATACACAGATCCAACATACATACTGCAGACACACACATACATACATACATGCATGCATACACCAAGAGAGCATAAATACACACAGCATGCACACATACAGCATATACTCACATAGCATTTACACACACACACACACACACACACACACACACACACACACACACACACACACACACACACACACACACACACACTATACACATATAGTATCCATACACACAGCATATACACATATAGTATACATACACACAACATATAGACACAGCATATATACATACAAACATAGTGAATACATACACACAGCATATACAGACACATAGGATACCTACATACAGCATATACAGACATAGGCTACATATACTGTGCACAGCATATACAGACACATAGGATACATACACACAGCATATACAGACACATAGGATACATACACACAGCATATACAGACATAGGATACATACACACAGCATATACAGACACATAGGATACATACACACAGCATATACAGACATAGGATACATACACATTATATACACATACATAGGATACACACATACAGCATATAAACTAGAGATGAGCGGGTTCGGTTTCTCTGAATCCGAACCCGCCAGAACTTCATGTTTTTTTTCACGGGTCCGAGCGACTCGGATCTTCCCGCCTTGCTCGGTTAACCCGAGCGCGCCCGAACGTCATCATGACGCTGTCGGATTCTCGCGAGGCTCGGATTCTATCGCGAGACTCGGATTCTATATAAGGAGCCGCGCGTCGCCGCCATTTTCACACGTGCATTGAGATTGATAGGGAGAGGACGTGGCTGGCGTCCTCTCCGTTTAGACACTTGATTTACTAATTTTGGGGAGCATTAGGAGTACTCAGTAGTGTACAGTGCAGAGTTTTGCTGATAGTGACCAGTGACCACCACTTTTATTTATAATCCGTTCTCTGCCTGAAAAAAGCGATACACAGCACACAGTGACTCAGTCACATACCATATCTGTGTGCACTGCTCAGGCTCAGGCCAGTGTGCTGCATCATCTATATATATTATATATCTGTCTGACTGCTCAGCTCACACAGCTTATAATTGTGGGGGAGACTGGGGAGCACTACTGCAGTGCCAGTTATAGGTTATAGCAGGAGCCAGGAGTACATAATATTATATTAAAATTAAACAGTGCACACTTTTGCTGCAGGAGTGCCACTGCCAGTGTGACTAGTGACCAGTGACCTGACCACCAGTATATAATATTAGTAGTATACTATCTCTTTATCAACCAGTCTATATTAGCAGCAGACACAGTACAGTGCGGTAGTTCACGGCTGTGGCTACCTCTGTGTCGGCACTCGGCAGCCCGTCCATAATTGTATATACCAGTGACCTAACCGTGGTTTTTTTTTTCTTTCTTTATACATACATACTAGTTACGAGTATACTATCTCTTTATCAACCAGTCTATATATTAGCAGCAGACACAGTACAGTGCGGTAGTTCACGGCTGTGGCTACCTCTGTGTCGGCACTCGGCAGCCCGTCCATAATTGTATATACCACCTAACCGTGGTTTTTTTTTCTTTCTTTATACATACATACTAGTTACGAGTATACTATCTCTTTATCAACCAGTCTATATATTAGCAGCAGACACAGTACAGTGCGGTAGTTCACGGCTGTGGCTACCTCTGTGTCGGCACTCGGCAGCCCGTCCATAATTGTATATACCACCTAACCGTGGTTTTTTTTTCTTTCTTTATACATACATACTAGTTACGAGTATACTATCTCTTTATCAACCAGTCTATATATTAGCAGCAGACACAGTACAGTGCGGTAGTTCACGGCTGTGGCTACCTCTGTGTCGGCACTCGGCAGCCCGTCCATAATTGTATATACCACCTAACCGTGGTTTTTTTTTCTTTCTTTATACATACATACTAGTTACGAGTATACTATCTCTTTATCAACCAGTCTATATATTAGCAGCAGACACAGTACAGTGCGGTAGTTCACGGCTGTGGCTACCTCTGTGTCGGCACTCGGCAGCCCGTCCATAATTGTATATACCACCTAACCGTGGTTTTTTTTTCTTTCTTTATACATACATACTAGTTACGAGTATACTATCTCTTTATCAACCAGTCTATATATTAGCAGCAGACACAGTACAGTGCGGTAGTTCACGGCTGTGGCTACCTCTGTGTCGGCACTCGGCAGCCCGTCCATAATTGTATATACCAGTGACCTAACCATGGTTTTTTTTTCTTTCTTTATACATACATACTAGTTACGAGTATACTATCTCTTTATCAACCAGTCTATATATTAGCAGCAGACACAGTACAGTGCGGTAGTTCACGGCTGTGGCTACCTCTGTGTCGGCACTCGGCAGCCCGTCCATAATTGTATATACCACCTAACCGTGGTTTTTTTTTCTTTCTTTATACATACATACTAGTTACGAGTATACTATCTCTTTATCAACCAGTCTATATATTAGCAGCAGACACAGTACAGTGCGGTAGTTCACGGCTGTGGCTACCTCTGTGTCGGCACTCGGCAGCCCGTCCATAATTGTATACTAGTATCCAATCCATCCATCTCCATTGTTTACCTGAGGTGCCTTTTAGTTGTGCCTATTAAAATATGGAGAACAAAAATGTTGAGGTTCCAAAATTAGGGAAAGATCAAGATCCACTTCCACCTCGTGCTGAAGCTGCTGCCACTAGTCATGGCCGAGACGATGAAATGCCAGCAACGTCGTCTGCCAAGGCCGATGCCCAATGTCATAGTACAGAGCATGTCAAATCCAAAACACCAAATATCAGTAAAAAGCCTCTTTTTTTCTTTGCGTCATGTGCTGTTTGGGGAGGGTTTTTTGGAAGGGACATCCTGCGTGACACTGCAGTGCCACTCCTAGATGGGCCCGGTGTTTGTGTCGGCCACTAGGGTCGCTAATCTTACTCACACAGCTACCTCATTGCGCCTCTTTTTTTCTTTGCGTCATGTGCTGTTTGGGGAGGGTTTTTTGGAAGGGCCATCCTGCGTGACACTGCAGTGCCACTCCTAGATGGGCCCGGTGTTTGTGTCGGCCACTAGGGTCGCTAATCTTACTCACACAGCTACCTCATTGCGCCTCTTTTTTTCTTTGCGTCATGTGCTGTTTGGGGAGGGTTTTTTGGAAGGGCCATCCTGCGTGACACTGCAGTGCCACTCCTAGATGGGCCCGGTGTTTGTGTCGGCCACTAGGGTCGCTTATCTTACTCACACAGCGACCTCGGTGCAAATTTTAGGACTAAAAATAATATTGTGAGGTGTGAGGTATTCAGAATAGACTGAAAATGAGTGTAAATTATGGTTTTTGAGGTTAATAATACTTTGGGATCAAAATGACCCCCAAATTCTATGATTTAAGCTGTTTTTTAGTGTTTTTGGAAAAAAACACCCGAATCCAAAACACACCCGAATCCGACAAAAAAAATTCGGTGAGGTTTTGCCAAAACGCGTTCGAACCCAAAACACGGCCGCGGAACCGAACCCAAAACCAAAACACAAAACCCGAAAAATTTCAGGCGCTCATCTCTAATATAAACACATTGCATACTCCTCTCCCTCCCCCTCAAACACCAGGACAGTGGGTGCCGCACCTGTCCAGCATAACTAATCCCACTTTGCACTTGCACATGAAATACACAGCTGCCATGCACTGCACAGATTTACTGCCTCACCCGGCCAGCCAGACTGGTCACATGGGAGAACTTCCTGGGAGGAGCTGCTGCTTCCTCTGCAGCCAGCTCCCCCTACACTCAGCCAGCCTGCCTCCGAGTCCATCCCCATTCAGTCAGTGAAGGCAGCTCAGCTGCCGGCAGCCGCACAGTCTCTATGCGGCTCTAAAATAAGAAAAAAAAATCGTCAGCTGCTACGATGGATCAGCATGCAGGGGGGGTTTCTAGGTACTCGGAACACCCCCCTTCCCCCCCCTGCGTGCGTGTATGGGCAGAGGGCCCTTTTGGAAAGGGGGGCCCGGGGGTACGTATCCCCGGGACCCCCCCCTTAATCCGGCTCTGTGTGCATTGCAGGTGTGGCAGATATAACATTTGCAGAGAGTGTTAGATTTGGGTGGGTTATTTTGTTTCTGTGCAGGGTAAATACTGGCTGCTTTATTTTTGCACTGCAATTTAGATTTCAATTTGAACATACTACACCCAAATCTAAGTCTCTCTGCACATATTATATCTGCCCCCCCCTGCAGTGCACATGGGGGGTCATTCTGAGTTGATCGTAGCTGTGCTAAATTTAGCACAGCTACGATCATTCACACTGACATGCGGGGGGACGCCCAGCACAGGGCTAGTCTGCCCCTCATGTCAGTGCCCCCCTGCAGAAGTGCAAAGGCATCGCACAGCGGCGATGCCTTTGCACTTCAAGAGTAGCTTTAGCGTGCTGGCCGGGAGCTACTCGTCGCTCCCCAGCCTGCAGCGGCTGCGTGTGACATCACGCAGCCGCCGCGGCCTGCCCCCCAACGGTCCGGCCGCGCCAGCGTTGGCCGGACTGCGCCCCATAAACCGTGGCTTGATGCCGCCGCCCAGCCCCCTCCCACCCAGCGACTGCCTCTGCCTCAGAGGCGATCGCTAGGCAACGATGGCTGCCATGCACCGGCGCACTGCAGCGCCGGCGCATGCGCAGTTCCGACCCGATCGCTGCGCTGCGAGAAACTGCGATTAGGTCGAGCGATTAGGTCGGAATGACCCCCATGGTTTTGCCCAACTGCTAACAAATTTGCTGCTGCGATCAACTCTGAATTAGGCCCTTAGACCCTTAACATTAAATGTAACAATCTTCAAACTATTAGCATTTTTCATAAATCAGCATTACAGATAAGACTATAAATCAGATGCCCAACAGCAAAAGGACAAATGTGTATAGAGAGCATTGAGGAGAATCCACCCGAGGAGGAAGAAGGTGAAAAAGGAAGATGAGGAGGGAGAAACTGACAGGAGAGAAAGAAGTAATAGAAAAGGGGCGAAGTTGAGAGAAGTAGCAAATACAGCACATAGTAATTCCCAAACCAAAGGAAGTTAAAGAATTGGGGTAGAACGAAAAAAAAGAAGAGAGGTTTAGCTGCAGTTGGACCAAGAGAGGAATCCTGCCTACTCCTGACCCAATATTGTACCAGGTGCAGCATAATGGGGGGGTGGAGGAGGCCAACAACGGCGGTAACCCAAAATATATCACTGGTCAATGAATAAACCAGAATGTCTGTACTATAAAGTATACGAACAGTTAGGAATGTGACAACCTTGAAGTGAAAAGTATGGTAAGAAGGCTAGAGTAGTTGCAGTTCTAGACACTCAGGCAAAGAAAACTAAAAGGAATTACTACAGGTAAAACCCAACAAAACTCAATAAGAAAACAGGCAAATGTCTATGACGAAATCAGACTACATTTAAGCCATGAAGATAATGTCACTTATGAGAACAATGTACTTCAGCCCAGCGCGAATAATATGCAGCGCTAAGAACAATGTGCAAGTCATCTTACCAACCAATGGGGTGTTGAAGTGGATCAAGTCACTGTGGAGGTGGTCAGCTGGGAAGACGACCCATCTCGACATCTAGGGGACTGAGCCTGTTGCCAAAGGTCGTTCTGAAACTTGATGGTGGGCATTTCTTGTTGATTATGATAAGCTTCCCACTCAGGAAGAGCTATTGTAGAAATGCCCAATGAAGTGAAAAAAACCTGGTAAATCCACTGGTTTGTAGAGGGTAAACGTTTTACCATTATGAGTGACCTGTAAAGAAAATGGATGAACCCAACGCAAATCAAGCTTACAGAGGGTGTCAGTAAGGGGTCTCAGAGCCCGCTGCTGTTGCAGAGTAGACCATGCTAAGTCAGGGAACAGCTGTATCTTATCTCCAATAAAGTCTATACCCTCAAGCCGATGAACTTTCCTCAAAATGTCTTCCTTTTGAGTGTAGTAGCGGAGACGACAAATTACATCTCGTGGTTTGTCGTTAGGTAAGCCTCTAGGTCTCAGAGCCCAATGTGCTCTATCAAATTGAATTTCGGTGCTTGGGTTTAGGCCTAAGAGTTCACCAAAAATCTTTGTTTGAACATCTGTCAGACTAGACTGCAGGATGTCTTCCGAGAGACCCCGAACTCTTATATTGTTTCATCTGCCGCGATTGTCCAACTCTTCTCATCACGATTTTAGCGAAGTAATCTCAGAAGTACGATGAGTGATCACATCCCGGAGTTGAGTGAAAGCATCAGCTATCGCCGTCTCGTGTCCTTCCAAGGTATCAACTCTGGCTCCAAGCTGTGACATGTCTGCCTGTATAGTCGAAACTTCTTGTGTGATCGTAGATAAGAGATGAGATTCTAACGCTAGGAAATCTTATTTCGTGGGTAGCGACTTAATGTGGGTTACGATTTCACTTATCTCTCTGTTTAAATCTGGGGTCAGCAGGGGCGCTGAGTCACCAGAGGCATACATGCCGTCAGAAGATGTAGATGGAGTAGGTGAGGTTGGTTGGGTGCTATCAAGAGATATGTCATCATGAGTAGGAGTCGTTAGGTACTGCTGCATATCAGATACAGGGACCCCATATGTTTCAGATTTCTCTCGGGTTTACTTTTGGATCTTTTATTTCTCACCATTAAAATAAAGTGAAGTAGTAAGGATCTGGCAGTCTAGAGAGGAGACAGATGTCACTTAGTTAATATCTGGTATATGAGGACAAATGGTTCATCACCGCGGGTTGACCCCTCATGACCTCAGACATCCAATGGCATTGTTATTTTGTCATGTGTAATACGGTGAGAAGAGTCACGTGTCCGATAACAATTACCATGAATGCACCCGTCAGTAGCATAGGTTGTAGGAATCCCAGAATCCCAAATGCCTAAGAGTAGTAAGAATGCGAAGCAGTCACAGGGGTAGATGTAATGTGATCTTGTGCCGGAAAGGCACGACGTGTACTTAGCAACATTAAATCAGTGTGAAACAGATGAGGATACTATATATAAGAAACATCCACATGAAGGCGACCTTGTCACACAAGAGGATAGCAGGTGGCCCAATATACTTCAATATAAATCAAGGTAGTGTAATGAAACTTGTGGCAGAAGTGTGGTAAGAAAGTCCATATGTAGTAGAACCACTGTTTGGAAAATAGGGGATAACTGTTATGGCAGAGGGTTACAATCTGCAATCACACTCAGGGTCTGGACTTGCGCTTAGTGTGATCTAACCTGCAGGACATGTGGAAATGGGATAGCAGGTCATAGGACACACAGACACGCTCAGGCTGTAGAGAAGTTATATCCTATTGGGCTTCTAACAGCTGTGGTGCAGCATTCACAAACATCCCAGGAGGGACCTAACAGAGTGCAAGAAATCCTCTACTCACTGTGCTCAATTGTAATGAGGGTATCCCCTTCCAAGCAGATGGCCTCACTGATGCTGGAGAGCTGGAGCTGGATGCCCTGTAGTGCTGCTAAAAACTGTGAGCACAGTCTGAGCGGCAGCACACTCCCTTAGGAACACAGCTCACTTCAAATACTGCAGCCGCGGTAGCCGGGACCAGGAAGGCAGCTGTCTCCCTGCTGCGGCTGATGGGTGCGGAGAACTCTGGCAGGGCAGAATGGTGAGTGAGGCAGGGGCCATCCGTCCCAGCACTGCCATATTTCCAGGGAGCGGGTGACACCGGGGTCCTGGCCAGGTCCGAAATTGAGGCCCTGGCTTGGGAAGGAGGGCAAGGCTGCAACCCGCAAAGAGGCGTGTAGCGTCCCCCGGCTCTGTGATCCTCGGCCCCCACTCTTAGATCAGTAAAGGACCACAGGGGGACATGGTTAGAGGGGAATATGAGCGTGTCTAGCGAGGGTAAGAGCTATAAAAAGCGGCTGTGTCCCGGAGCTCTGATGACACACGACCCTTGATGTGAATTCTTTATAATATGTATATATAGTGAATTCTAACTGGGCTATCATCAGAAATTGTGGGGCCTAGGCCCCCATCTGTGCATCCAGCCAGGCCCCCCTTCTGTATCTACAGCCATCAGTGGTGCAAGTAGAAAAAAATGTCTTAGTGGTACTGTGTGCATGCGCCAAAAAATGGGTGTGGCCACATGCCACACTGGGCATGGCATATGAAAATGGGGGCATGATACACATATAGGGGCCAGATACACATATGACCCCAATAGTGCAGTGCCAGATACACATATGCCCCAGCAGTGCAGTGCCAGATACACATCCCCCCACAGTGCCAGATACACATATGCCCCACAGTGTCAGATATGCCCCCACAATGCCAGATACAAATATGCCCCCTGTGCCAAATACACATATGCCCCCACAGTGCCAGATACATATGACCCCAATAGTGCAGTGCCAGATACACATATGCCCCCAGTAGTGCAGTGCCAGATACACATCCCCCCACAGTGCCAGATACACATATGCCCCCTGTGCCAAATACACATATGCCCCCACAGTGTCAGATATGCCCCCACAATGCCAGATACAAATATGCCCCCTGTGCCAAATACACATATGCCCCCACAGTGCCAGATACAAATATGCCCCCACAGTGCCAAATACAAATATGACCCCACAGTGCCAGATACACATATGTCCCCACAGTGCCAGATATGCTCCAACAGTGCAAGATACACATATGCCCCCCAGTTCCAGATAGACATATGCCCCCACAGTACCAGATATGCCCCCATAGTGCCAGATATACACTAGATATACACGTCCCCACAGTGCCAGATACACATATGCCTCGCAGTGCCAGATAGACATATGCCCCCAAAGTGCTAGGTATACACATGTCTCCACAGTACCAGATACACATATGCCCCCCAGTGACAGATAGACATATGCTCCCACAGCGCCAGATATGCCCCCAGTGCCAGATGGACATATGCCCCACAGTGACAGATAGAAATATGCCCCCACAGTGCTAGATCAGCACGCCAGTGTCAGATAGACATATGCCCCTACAGTGCCAACAGATATACATATAGACGTAAGCCCCCACAGTGCCATATAGACATATGCCCCCATAGTGCCAGGTAGACATATGCCCCCACAGTACCAGATATGCCCCCCCCAGTGCCAGATAGACATATGCCCCCACAGTACCAGTTACACACATGACCCCCCCCCCCCAGCCCACCACTACTGTTGCTGTGTGTGTGAGGGCAGGAGAGCACAGTGCTCACCTCTCCTGCCCCTCAGTGCTCAGTCCGGTCTCTGGTGGTGGCAGCGGCGTGTATCTTAAATGAGCCAGTTTGTTAGCCAATCAGAGCTCGCGTACCGTCAGCTGCGGATCTGACAGTTATCCCCCCTTCTGTGCTTCCAGCCATCCCCCTTTCTGTGCTTCTGGCTCACTGTGTGGCATAATGTGTACTGGCAACCCTGCAATGTGACATAATGTGAACTAGGGCACTACTATGGTTCAGAAAATTAACTAGGAAACTATTATGGGGCATCAGTGTCGGACTGGGGCATGAAGGGCCCACCAGGGAAATGCAATCACAGGGGCCCACTAAGAAATTTTACCACATGCTGGAAGGGGTGTGGCCAAGTGACCAGAGAGGAGTGGCCAGCCATTATAGGTGCCACCTAGCATTGTATACAGTATAAAGAAAAGCGCTCTTCCTCCCTGCCCACTTCAACCTGTTGTGTATGTGCCTGGGATACACGAGGAGAGAACAGTAGTATATGCACCTGGGTTACACCAGGAGAGAACAGTAGTATATACACCTGGGTTACACCAGGAGAGAACAGTAGTATATGCGCCTCGGTTACACCGGGAGAGAGCATCAGTATATATGCCTGGGTTACACTGGGAGAGAACAGTAGATACACATAAAGACCCCAGTATAGTGCCAGATACAAATAATGATCCCAGTAGTGCAGTGCCAGACATACATATGCCCCCAGTAGTGCAGGGCCAGCTACACAGATGCCCACAGCAGTGCAGTGCCAGATACATAGATGCCCACATCAGTGCCAGATACACATATGCCCCCAGTAGTGCAGTGCCAGATACACAGATGACCACAGCAGTGCCAGATACACATACGCCCCCAGTTGTGCAGTGCCAGATACACATACGCCCCCAGTAGTGCAGTGCCAGATACCCCAAAGTCCCAGATACACAGATGCCGCCAATAGTTCCAGCTACACATACGCCCCCAGCAGTACCAGATACACAGATATCCCCAATAGTGCCAGTTACACATACGCCCCCAGCAGTGCCAGATACACAGATGTCCCTAATAGTGCCAGATACACAGATGCCCCCAATAGTGCCAGATAAACAGATGTCCCTATAGTGCCAGATACACAGATGCTCCAAGTAGTGCAGTGTCAGATACACAGATGCCCCCAATAGTGCCAGCTACACATACGCCCCCAGCAGTGCCAGATACACAGATGTCCCCAATAGTGCCAGATACACAGATGCCCCCAATAGTGCCAGATACACAGATGCCCCAGTAGTGCAGTGTCAGATACACAGATGCCCCCAGTAGGGCAGTCTCAGATACACAGATGTCCCCAGTAGTGCAGTGTCAGATACACAGATATCCCCAGTAGTGCAGTGTCAGATACACATATGCCCCACAGTGCCAGATACAAAGGTACTACCCACACAGTGCTGCTCACCTCCACCGCCACCTGATGCTCACGCTGTTGGTCCTGTGGCTGGGGGCCGGGGAGGAGAGCGCAGCGCGCTCCTCTTCTCAGTCCAGCTCTGTCCTCTGCTGTGAGGTTTTGGATCCCTGATGTACAGCAAGTAGGCCTGTGCTGATACTTTAAGCAACCAAACAATTTCTTTATGTTTTTCTGGTTGACTTAATACGTCCAGATGTGGACCCTTTACAGCCCAACAGTGGTAGTGGCTAAACATGAGGCAAGAAGTCTGAGAACCCTAGTAGACCAAGCTACTTGTTTGCGGCCCTCAGATGGGTTTTGCTGAAAGACAGATGAATGGATGTTACAGGCCAAGGTTAGGGCTGGTAGCTCAAATGCCAAATAAAACATCAATATAAGATATTGGTATCCCAGGTACAAAATTAAATAGCAGGACCACATGTCAAGGTCACAAGCAAACAAACATTTAATAACAAGCCAATTGTTACATAGTAATTTAGATATTAAGGAGTGAAGTTCAGGAAACAAATGTGTAAAACCTGATGCTCAGGGTCTGATCAAAAGAGCAGAATCATTTAAATAGAGCATGATTACATCATGGTCCTGTACACAAAGGGGCACACTCACACAGTGCAGTACACCTTAATCACTGCAATGTCAAGGCACACACTTGGATGCAGATGCGTCATGTACTTAATCAAAATTTAGGCTTGTGGGAAAGGAGTGTCTGAAGTGTTTGAAAGATAAACAACACTTACACTGCCGCCACCCAGGATCATCTGCTGGCTGCTGCTCCTATGGTGCTCCTCTCCTCCCCTCAGTCCAGCACTGCTAACACCGCCGCCCGGGAACACCTGCTGGCTGCTGCTCCTATGGCTGAGCGCCGGAGAGGCGAGTGCAGGATGCTCCTCTCCTCCCCTCCCCTCAGTCCAGCTCTGCTAACACTGCCACCACCCGGAATCACCTGCTGGCTGCTGCTCCTATGGCTGAGCGCCGGGGAGGCGAGTGCAGGATGCTCCTCTCCTCCCCTCCCCTCAGTCCAGCTCTACTAACACTGCCACCACCCAGGATCACCTGCTGGCTGCTGCTCCTATGGCTGAGCGCCGGGGAGGCGAGTGCAG